>NC_143569.1:60120000-60420000 GCF_054136105.1 Typopeltis vanoorti
TTTTTCAGGCAGTCATTTCAAATGTGGAAACATCATTCAATTCTTGAAGATTTGCAATTTACAGAGTAAATAGTTGTTTGGAAGTAAATATTGTCTTGAGTTGAAAGAGAAAACTTTTTTTTTTGGGTGCTGATGGTGACATTTATGATTTATGCCAAGAAGAGAAATCTCATGTTGTCCAGATTTAGTTTTTGTTGAAAATAAGACTTGAAGAAAAAGTTTTTTTTAATGAGAAATAAGAAAGAATTGACTTTTACTAGCATCGAAATTAACATCAAAAACAGTCCCACTGAAGAATAATTTGGAAATCTGAATTTTGAATTGTAGATATTTTAGAAGTCCTGTTGATTTGTGTAGCATGAGGTTTGCCAAATGAATAAAAGTAATCAGTATGCCTTCATGAAAACTGTGCATTGGATTTTCAGTCAACTTTTATTTATTTATTTATATATATAATATATATATATATAAACGGACGAGGATGGGCTGGCAATTTGGGATTTAGCCGACCAAATTGTATTCTTATTGGTTAAAACAAAATATAGACTGATGGTACATGACAAAATTTCATGCCGGCTGGGGCGTCGCACGGTTAAACAAGGCCCCCGTTGTTTTCGCCAGGGAACCAGGGCGAACAGCGAAAAGTCAGCTACTGGAACAAATCTGAAAATAAACCCCAACTCAACATCACCAGAGTTAAAGATCGGTACTATCAACGTAAGAAGCCTGAATGGCAAAGAAATGGAGCTAGCTGAGGAATTAGATAAGTACCAGATCGACATAATAGGGGTGACTGAAACAAAAAAGACCAAAACTGGTGAGATCTTTCTGAGCAATAAATACAGAATGTTATATTCAGGCAATGACAATCAAGGAAAAGATGGAGTAGCCATAGTATTCAACACAAAATACGAGGCTAATCTTCTTGAATGGCAGTCAGTCTCAAGTAGAGTAATGTGGGCAAATATGAGAATGGGGAACTGGACAATGAGACTTATTTGTGCCTATGGTCCCACAGAAGGTTCTACTAAGGTAGAAATGGAGGAATTTTTTGAGGCTTTAGAAAAAGCAACTGACACAATGAAAAATGAAAAGTTGGTCCTTGTTGGGGATCTAAATAGTAGAGTAGGAAATGATTGTGAGACATACAAAAATATTTTGGGAAAATTTGGAGAAAAGTGCAAAGCTAATAATAATGGCAAATATCTGTTGGATTTCTGCTCAGGACATGGACTGGTTATTACTAACACCATGTTCCAACATAAAAATGTGCACAAATTCACATGGAGAGAAGAGGCAAGGAATAAGAAAAGTCTCATTGACTATGTTATTGTTGATAGTGATGTTTTCTCCCTGGTGCAGGACACCAGAGTGTACAGAGGATTTGAAATTGGAAGTGATCACTATTTAGTCTTGAGCAGGATAAAATTGAATTTCATATTGAAAAGAATAACGTGTAAGAAAGTTTTAAAGCGAATAAAAGTTGAGCAGCTCTCAGATGTGAGCTGTAGACTAAAATACACAAAGATTATTGAAGGAAAAATGAAAGAGTTTGAGAACAGGAATCAAACCTTGGAGATTCAGTGGCAAACTCTGAAGAAAACATTGATTGATTCAGCCAGAGAGGCATGTGGTGAAGTTGTCTGTAAGGATAAAAAAATCAGAACTCCCTGGTGGACACAGAAAGTTAAAGAGGCAGTGAAGGAAAAGAAGAAAGCATACCAAATCCTGTCAAATAAGTCAGCTTGTGCTCTTAGAGAATATAGAGACAAATGCAAGAATGCTAAACACTGTGTAAAACTAGCTAAACAAAAGTCATGGGAGGACTTTGGCAAGAATATAGAAAATAAATATCAAGAAGGTGGCAAAATATTCTGGAGGTTGTTGAAGAAGCTTAAGAATGGAGGAAAGAGTGCTATAAAAGGAATTAGAGATGATAAAGGTGACATGAAAACGGGAGAAAAAGATATCCTTGAAGTATGGAGTAATTACTTTGAAAAACTGCTAAATGAAAAAAGCAGTGATGTCAGCACAGTGGTAAAAGACATTGACCAGGCATGCAGTCAGGAATACATATCCATACTTGAAGTAGAAAAAGCCATCAAAGGCTTGAAAAGTGGAAAGGCAGCAGGAGTAGATGATATTCGACCAGAAATGCTGAAGTATGGTGGTATAAGAGTCTTACAGTGGCTGCACTGCATAGTTCAGAAAGCCTGGACAGAGGGACGAATTCCCAATGATTGGAGTAGAGCTCTCATAGTACCCATATATAAAAAGGGAAATAAAACTGAATGTGAGAATTACAGAGGTATTTCCCTACTGAGTGTTCCTGGCAAGATCTATGCAAGTATACTTGAGAAACGGTTGAGAAGAATTGTGGAAGAAAAGCTTGGTGAAGAACAAGCTGGATTCAGGCCAAATAGAGGCTGTCAGGATCAGATCTTCACTTTACGACAAATAGTCGAGAAAGCATGGGAATATAACAATGATCTGTATTTAAGTTTTATCGATCTGGAAAAGGCATATGACAAGGTGCCAAGAGAGAAGCTATTCAATACGCTGCAGTTATATGGTGTCAATGGGGCATTATATCAAGCAATACTTAGTCTTTATTTGAGTTGTAAGTCAGCAGTTAGAATTGAAGGAAGTACAGGAAGATGGTTTAATGTTAAATCTGGTGTGAGACAAGGATGTACATTATCCTCTTTGTTATTCATTATCTATATGGATCACATTATGAAGGAAAGTGGTATTAAACATGATATGAAAATTGGAGATGTTAATGTCAGCTCTTTGCTTTATGCAGATGATGTTATACTTCTAAATAAATCTGCTACAAGTCTGCAAGATTCTCTGACTAAATTGAACAGCTGTTGTAATAGATATGGTATGAAGGTCAGCAATAAAAAGACAAAGACAATGAAAATAGGCAGAATCATTGAAAATGTCAACTGTGTTGTGAATGTAGAACCTGTGGAACAAGTAAAACATTTCAGCTATTTAGGCACGATTTTTAGTGAAGATGGTAAATTAAATATAGAAATAGACAACAGAATCAGCAAAGCTGGTATGGTGGGAAGTCAATTGAATAAATTCATATGGAATAAGAGAGAAATTAGTCGGAACACTAAATTAGCTGTATACAAGACAGTGTTCAAACCAGTTTTAACTTATGGATCCGAGAGCTGGGTCAGAAGTAAAACACTTGACCAAAGACTAGAGACCACAGATATGAGAGTCCTGAGAAAGATTATAGGCATGAACAGATGGCATCAATGGCAGTATCATATTAAAAACGAGGATATTAGGAAAGAACTTGGCATTGTCAGCATCCAGGAATGCGTTAGCAGAGCTAATCTCAGGTGGTATGGTCACTTAAACAGAATGGGCGAGGAAAGATTAGCAAAACAAGTGTTCTCTGCCAGGTTGGCAGGAAAACGACCCAGAGGAAGACCAAGATATAGGTGGATTGATACGGTACAAAGTGCCTTAGACGATAGAAATATATAAGATCTGATAATGTTGGAGTGATGACAAGTAACAGGCTGATTTGGAGGAAAATTGTAGATAGGAAATTAATAATGATGTAATTTTTTTTTTTTCATGTAGTACTATCATATCCTGTATACCCCTTGAGGGTACATGGCAGGAATTTGATGATGATGATGATATAATATATATATATATATATTACTTTCGCAGATGAGAGGCTGCATAAAACAAATAGTTGGCTGGTTGGTTAGCATATCTACTCTTCAACCAGTAAGTAGCAAGTTAACATCCCATCATAGGCGCTGATATTTGTGATTGTCTTTAGGCAGGACATGAATTTCATCACCTAGTGTGAGATCAGTATCCCTCTTATTAGAAACCTGAAATGACTTGAAAAAATTCCATGTTTGATCTCTGTGGTAGAGTTTCTTTCCAGATGATGTGAAAAATAAAAAATATATATAACCAAAACTATTTAAAAAAATTCCTTAGTCCACTCACAGTACTAATGCACTATAACCACTCGGCCTGGTTGGCCGAGTGGTTAGCATATCCACTCTCCAGCCAAGGGGTTGTGGGTTCGAATCCTGCCATGGGCATAGATGTTTGTGATTGTCTGTGAAAATACTAGTGGCGTTGGTGTAGATGATGAAGGTAGTTGCGGTTGTGTCAATCGCAAATCAATCTGTTGTGTCAAGACCCAAACATTATCAGATATTAAATTTCTCTCTTCTAAGGCACTTTTACTATATCAGTCCACTTACATTTTGGTCTTTCTCTGGATCTTTTTTTCCTGCCAGGATGGCAGGAAAATATCTTTGGAGAGAAATATATCTCGAGAGATCCTACTCAGTCACAATTTAACAAACTAAATAGTATTATGGATGACATACAATCAAGAACAAAGTTTCAAAAATATCTTTACTGTTTTGCTAACCTTTTTCATTCTGTTTAAGACCTGCCATCTGAGATTAGTTCTACTAACACATTCCTGAATATCGAGATGTCCAAGATCTTTCCTAATATCCTCATTTCTGATATGACACTGCCATTGATGTGATCTGTTCACTCCTCTAATCTTTCTCATAACTCTCATATAGTGGTCTCCAGTCTCCAATTAAGTGTTTTATTTCGAACCAAGCTCTCGTTTACACCATATAACTGGAGTGTTTTGAACAGCTTTTCTCTTGGCACCTTGTCATGACTTTTCCATATCGACAAAACTTATATACAAATCCTTCCATTATCTGATGATAAAATCTAAGTATTGTCTTAAGGTTTAGATTTTGCAATAGCTTTGAAAAACTATTCCCATCAGGACTTCCTGTATAAGTATTGATAAAAGCCTTCATTACATTCCCTTATTCTGTTGCAAACAGAACTCATTTTTCAGACAGCATATATATATATATATATATATATATATATTTTCTAGAAGCTGATAAGGGATGTGCTCTTGTCATTCGTGATAAAAGTAACTATTTTGGGAGATTTAATTATTTACTTCTGGATTATTCCACAGAGATCCTACTCAGTCACAAATTAAAACTAATTAGTTTGTTAAAACTTATGGATGACATACAATCAAGAACAAAGTTTCAAAAATATCTTTACTGCTTACAGATATTTTATTTAATTTTGCTCTTTACTGATATATTGTATTAGAATCATTGCATAATGGTTTTCCTCCTGATGTTAAATTATTCGACTTGGCTAAAAACGTTATTTTTTCTAAAATAAGCTTTACAAAAACAGACTGATAGAAATGCGGTTGGATCTCCTATTTCTTCAACTTTGGTAAACTACTACATTCCTAAAATGATATCTGCATTCTATAAACAAGACTCCTGGAAATGGAAATTTTATTACTCATATAAAACACATGACCATGAGTAATTTGTATAATTTATTAATAGTGGGCTTGACATTTAGGTGCCAGTTTAGCTGTTTTAGACTTGGCACCTTGTCATATGACTTTTCCATATCTACAAAACTTAAATACAAATCCTTCCATTGTCAGGATAGTATAAATTGTAATGTGGAATTAATAGTGTTCTGCAATGGAAAAATTTGAGAAACTCATCTGTATACTTCACAGCTTGGCAATTTTCGTGTGTGAGCAAAGTGCTTATAAACCGTTCAAAAAAAAAAATTGTATTACTTAAACCATTAACTATAAAGTTAAATGTGATGTCTATAACAAGAAAGAAAACTTACATGAGTTTATTTAAAACTGATTTTATTCAAAAAAGTTTTCAGTTCTTAACAATGATGCTTGCTCAAAGAATAAGGCAAAATATTCCTTAAACAAAATGACTTGACCACATTGTCTGAGCGGCACACATACAAAATTACAGATAAACAGTTTGTATTGTATGGCTTTGAGTGAGGTACAAAATATATATTTAAGTACACACTGCATAGGAAACATATCTGGATGACAAAGTTGGCACTTAGCCTCAATGGCACTTATAGATGAGAAGCAAATGATCAAAGATGTAAATATGAAATCAAATGATTAGACATAGATAATGATACTGGATATAACTTCTACTGATTTTTATTTCGGTATTGTTTCTTTGCAAATGGTTCAGGATAAATTTTTGATTATGAAGTTTGGGATTAATAAGATAGAGGATAAATTTCTTCCTGATGAAACAAATGGGAATATTGATATTTGTCTTCAGCTTACATATAAGTTGACAAAACTTTGTTTTATGTCTGCCCTGGATAAACTCAAATATATATATAGCAACCTTGACACTAATAAATATTATTAAATTACTTCGCTTCTTTAGTATAGATACATCTTCATATTATAAAAATGAAGACTGACTTTCATTTGTTAATTTGTTTTTTCCTTTTAATTTTTTTTATATAGAAAGCTAAGTATATGCTATTCAAGTTAAAATTTTTTAAAATAAAAAACTGCAAAGTGTATACAACTTATCAGCATATTTAGTCCTTTAAAAATTTATATACGAGAAATTTAATATATTTCTAACTTGTCAACAAAAACCCACGACATGCACGCTCGTAATGTAGCTGCTAATAATAATATTAGAAAAAAAAAAAAATCAGCATGTATGCAGGAAGTGTTGCTGTAGAAATTGTGTATGAATTAATGGCTTATGATCAAAAGTGGTTTGTATCCACTGACCAAAAGTTTAGTTTCTGTCTAGTACCTCTTGTTTCTTACTGTCCCCATTTCTTTTTTGATCCAAGCTTTGTCATCCAGGGTACTGATAAAAAATGACTACTGATGACAGCCTTCAGCTGTAATTTTAGTTAAAGAGGTGGTTCCTGAGGTGTATGAGGTATAAATCATTACTCATGCAGGACCACATTTATATGCCTAACTTAGTATAAAAATATAGTACTAACACAAGTGGTCCCACAACATGTTTAGCTTCGTGCATCCAGTGTTAGTAATACCATGATGTGCTTAATTTTGTACAGGTAAATTAACAACATTGGTCCCATAATACAATCAACAATGGTCCCATAACATGCTTGATTTAGTTTAAAAAAAAAAAAAAAGATTTCAACAACAGTTATTTTTAGGATTGGTGAAATATTGACATTTAAACAAAATAACATCTTTAAAGTGGTATATAAGAAAATGTTGGAGTAAATGTTGACTCCCAAAAGTGTATTACATTATATGCATGCAAGTGCAAAAATTGTTAGAAAATTAGCAGTATCTCATAGTGAACTCAAATATATGCAGTAGAAAAAGTGATATAAAAACTAAAATTATTAATCTTTTTTTATAGAAGTGGTAGTAAAGCTATTTTATTTCGTGAGCTCATCAGAGTCACTAATTTTTTTTTTATTTAATGGACAGAGTTATTATAGTAATATATGCCTATTTTTTTGTTGCTTGGAAAGGACTTAATTCTTTCTCTCCCTTCAAAAAAAAAACAAACAAACAAAAAAAAAAAACAATTAGCCCTTCTAAAGCAGCAAAGCCAGGCAAGCCTTTATCCTTTATATTACAGTGTTGCCTACTAAAATAAAATACATTAGTGACAAAGGAAAGCTACTCTGAGAACAAATAACTTTGCTACCACTTCTGTAAATATCTCTGAGTAAAACAGCCTTCGAAGAACCTCTAGAAATTATTAATTTTTTTTTCTAAAATTAAATTATTGAACACTGATACTGTTCATTATTAGTTAATCAAACACTAATCATATTAGTATTATCTTTTGTTTCAGGAAATTGCATGGTATGCTAATGGTTTTATTTTCTGAATATCCTGAATCTGTTACTTGCAAAAACTATAAAATTTGAGAAGGGCATTTATTGACAGCCACTGTCACTATTACATGAACTAGCATGCATATACTGAGAAAGGAGCAAGAATCTTCATCTTCTTTACATGCCATGTTCAGGATGGATAATCTTGGTATGAGTAAATTAGCTCATACTAAAAAATTAATTATATAGCTGTTTACAAAGGACAGATTTATAACAAAAAATGTTGTGACTCTCCTTAAGTATTTACCGATTTCTGTGGAAGAACATAATTATCGAGGAAGAAACTGGCGTGATGAGGTGTGTTAGATCAAGGAGAGAAGTGATGTATTGGGCTCAGTGATGTATACAATGGGAAAATATGATGTGTACAGGAACACCTGGGAAGTAAGAGAGAGGGGGGGGACCTCCACACATGTGCATGCACACACAAAATTCAATGCTAACAGTATCCTATTCACAACATGCACACTTTAGTGCTTTTTACCTAAGGCAAATTCCAAGGTTCAGCTAGGATATTCCTTGGAAAGGTGGTTGAATCTTGGGGATTTTTGTCCCATAGAAGTGTTATAATGGAGGAAGGCATTCTCAATCAATCAATGAAAAAAAAATATTATTACTACCTTCTTGTTATACAATCAACAGATAAATTTTATTAGAGGAGTAATACATTATTTATTAATAATGCACTTTAAAAATATTGAAATGTAATAGCAGGAGAAACCACCTAAAATCTTCATGTAGCTTACTGATGTGAATTTAGTTTTGAGAAGAGAAGATTTTAAATGTTAGAAGAAGAGCTATTAGCTTTGGCCTTCATATAAAATCTTTGAACAAGATTATATCTAACAGTTTAGCTACTTTGCCATAACTTTTGCACCTCTTAATTCTATTAGCTTATAATTTCAGTTTATAGTTATGATTTTAATAGTCTGTTTTTGCATTGCTGTTTTCTCTTGAATTACTTTTCTTTTTTAGAAACCACTGTATTTACATAAAGCCCAAAAAAAAATGAGCAAATATAAATCATGTGATAACAATGGCAATTTTAGTTTCTAACGATACTACTACTGCTCATATTGTCATTCTGGACAAATACAGTATTTATCTATTCATTCTAGAACCATGATTTTTGCATGTTCAACTATTTTTTTTTTTTCAGTTGAATAGGCAGGGATCAACTACTCAGAATATTACAGGAAGTGAGTGAGGGATTAGAATATATAATAGTCAAGTATGTGAATTGGTTGGATCATTAGCGATAAAATCTCGGGAGATGTCTGCATCTGCTTTAATGTGAGAAGAAAATTTCAACAGAAAATGGGAAGACCAAATGTCTTAATGGAATATATGATTAGTGTTTTAATTTAACTTCATTTCATTTGTTCTTTTCTTATAAAGAACTCAGTGTCAGCAATCTTATATTTATGGACGTTATAAGTATTGCACCTGCAATGCATACACATAATATTTAAGTTAGTGTTTTTCAACCCCCCCCCACCCCTTATGATTTAGAAAATAAAACATTTTTGACCTTAGTCTAATGAAAAAAATTTTGATCTATTATTCATATAACCAGTTTAAGCTCATTTAACATAAAAAAAAAAAAAACATATCAACATTAGTAATAATTGCTATTGTAACACCTAGTGGTAAAACTCAGTGAACAGTATTTCATGAGTTGCAGTTTTGAAAAACACCAATTTAAATAGCATAATACAAACATGGGTGATTTTGCAACAGTTACTTCATAGTAATTGCAGTAACAAAACAGAAATTTCTAAAAAAAGAATCGGGCGCTAAACATATATAGAGCATGCTATATAGTATTATTTTGGAGAAAGAAAAATAAAAATTAAATTTGAAATAATTTAAATATTTTCTAAATTATTTCTAACTAAATGATATAAGCATATTGTTTTCAGAAATCAATAAATCTGGTTATAAGTAAAACAAAATATAAAACTCTAACAACGTTTTTGTGATATTTAACAATACTTGCAGTTTTAAGTCATTTTGACCTGATTAGTAATTTCATTTTCCACATACTCACTCTAGTTAAACAGGATGATGGATATTAACGGAAGCCATAATTTTTATAGCTATATGATTGAAGGCTTTGGCAAACAATGGAGGTACTTAGCAGACACCTCAACAAACATTATAGGTATTGATGCAACCAGATCTAGTTGCTTCCAGTTTGTTAATATATATTATATCAGTAGAAAAAAAAAATTAACACAATACCTTATAAGTCAAGTCTTGTCCACATTTATGACACTTACAAAACTATCCAAATACTTTCAGTCTAACAAAAGATTTTATTGCATATTTCAAACATCAAAATTGGGTTTCATTAACTTGCAAACAAGGCTGCAGTACAATTTGGCATTTACACATTAAGTAGATAGATAAAAACAAATCTCAAAGGTTCTCAACAGTGGTGTTTGTAACGTTCCATGTATTTCATTACACCAATTTTGGTTTTGGACATTCAGATACCATATTTATCTGAGCTTCCATGTCCAAAATATGTTACTAAAATTTGTACAAATCGTTGTCCTTGTTTAATGTTCCACAAGTAAACGGCACATTTTGACTTGAAGACACACCATTACAAACAAAAACATAGGAGAATGGAAATCCTCTGTATAACACTGAAAGAGTTTTAACACTTTTACCTCCTTTTTTTTTTTTTTTGCATTTTATTTTATGTCTTTTCTCAGCACATTTTTCTTTGTTAAGATTCACATGGCCACTATGATGAAATGGAGGCAACTTCACTCAAACATCAGTGCTACAAACTTGAGAAGATAGTTTAAGTACTTTAAACAAAAGCCTTTATTGTCAAAATCCTTTATTCTCACCATAATTCCATGCATGAGAAAATGGGAATGCTAACCACTCAAAACAACTAGAATAGTTCCTGGAAATCAAATACTTACAGATCATAATTACAAAACAATATACATACAAAAACTATAACCTTATTCACAGACTGAAGCTGCTTGCAACTAACTATACACTTTATCTGAAATCTTTTCTATATTAATCTTCTTTTCATCTTTTTTTTTTATATATTTTTACAACACACACACACATACATATTTGTATTCTTTGTATATGTAGAGAGAAGTAAAACATATGAATAACTGCTGACTACTAGTTCTTCAGAATAATAGGCTTCATTCACAACCAGTTGATTTAAAATATTTCAGGTAATCAGATTTAAAATTATATTTTTAAGTTTGAAATAGTATTTTAGAAAATGGTCTGGACTTATTGGAAGAATACAAAAACCTTGCTAATTGTAAACATAAAAACACACATAGCAGTATAAACAATCACTTGAGAAATGTTGGGGGGGGGGGGGGGAATATGCTGGCAAGATTTTTTTGTTTGTTCAGAAGTTAATGTTTCTTTCTTCTCTTATTATAAAAAATATGATTGATCTTAGCCTTAGAAGCATCTACCTTCTGGATATTTCAGTATGCCTTTTAACATAAAGCTATAAAATATAATCAGCTACATTCTAACTGCTGTGAGAAACCTTTATGTGAACATTTTCACCTTAAGGCAAGTTAACCATTCTCACACAGAGATGGAAGGGTTTTTTCTTTCCAAAAAATATATTTCATTCTGCACAATAGACAAGGTGGCAAGAAATGCGTGCATGCACACACATAATCAAGAGATCTAAAATACTGGCTTCTGCCTTGTTTCTGTCTGCCACACTTCGAACCAAACATTTGATTTAAGTGCCTGATCCTACTAAAGAACATGAGTGAATTACATGAACATTCAACTACTTTATTTCCATTGTTCAGAATAATCAAATACTGGAATGGGCACTAAATGTTGGATCAAAGGCAAACATAATAAAAACATATGAATAAAGATTAAACTAAGAGGGGGGAAGCAAATTAAATTCCAGTTATTTGGCTAACATTAAAGTTTTCAAGCTTTTGTTGATGCAATTGCAACATAATATATTAGTAAGCCTGCATCTCATTTGATCAGAGTTTGATCCTTTTTAGTTCTTCTTATAAAATATTATATAAATCTGCAGTTGTAGAAAATTGGGTACAGTAGATCTACTGCATTGTTTGGGGGGGGGGGGGGGGGGGTCCTGAAGTGGATTCCTCTGCCAGTTAAGTTTTCAGTATTGCAGACTATAATTCGGGTTACTAAGACCACTGACATTGATATTGACTATGAGAGACAGACCACTATTCAGTAATCAGGTCCATTATATGCTCAATGTTCTTGTCTGATTTCAGTATGATCTCAGGCCATTTCGTCAGTTTGCAGATTGAAAAACTCTTATTTAAAACAAATGACCTCGTGTCAACAATGAAATCAAATCTGGGTCTTTTCTGAAGGGTATATTATGCATCAGTCCATCCAACTATATTACAGAGGTACTATACAGTGCTGTCTTTTTTTCTTTTTTTTTTTTCATTATTATAATTAGGATTATCCACAACTGATTATGTCTGAATAAAATGGCTGACATGATATCCATTCTTTTGTTGAATTGTTATGCCTACCTTCTTATAACAGGTTCTGCAACAATTAATTCTTAGACCCATTTATTTGTTGTTAAAAAAAAGCTTCTTTCAAGGCATTCTAGAAACATCTAAAATATCAACTTTCTGCTGTACAGTTCTTAAAACAAAGCAGGGCGTAATAAACATCTAGAGTATGAGGAAGAAAAATAAATCTGGGAAGGACACTTGGAGTGAACAAAGAAATGTTTTGAAATTTCTATTAATTTATCGTAACAAAATAATATAAATGAAACCTTGTGTGTGTGTGTGTGCGCGCGCGCATATGTATATATAATTGCATTTTCACATATGGACAGTTTCATTTGTCTTTTTTTTTTCTTTGATACAGAATTAGATTAAGCAGAGTGAAAATATCACATTTTTAAAAAAAAAAAAAAAAAAAAAAAGTTTAGTGCAACCTTTATAAAATTCTTATTATCACGTGCAGTTGTATCCAAAAATATACCAAGTATTACAATATTAATAATGCCTTTCTTGCACTTTTTCAGAGTATGAACAGAAACTACAGCATTATGAAAATTTAATGCTTTAATTTTTAATGATAATATCTTAAATTCTGTGGAGATTTTAGTTATATGAAAGGAATTTGTAGATAACTAAAATATTGACTTGACAAAATATGCATTTGATGCACTTGTCAGTGTTTAAACTCTGGAGCATAACTTTTCCAGCAAGAATGGAATACGTATATTGATAAGCAGAAAGAATAACCATAAAAAAATTTCTTGGACAAGTTTATGAATCAACAGAGAGATTAGATATGTTTGTTTATTATATCTCAACATGTTTTCTTCTGGTCAGTAAGGCTATAATTTCATTTCCTCTTATTGTTGTAGTTTGGCTGTGAACATGAGTCAGTACAGGCTTCTTCCAAAACTGCAATATTAATCACAAAATCCAAAATGTTCAGATTTTGTTCTGGTATAATAATTTGCCATGATAACAATTTAGGAACTGATGTTACACTTATGTTGTTCTGTGGAATGGAGTCCTGAAGGAGCTGATCTCCACATTTGCACCCACAGAGCCTAATATATGAAAGCTCAGAATTACACATTACCATGTAAAAAAAAGAAGATTAATATGGCTGAAAACCTATAACCATACTCAGCCAAAACAAATGTGACTCTTAAGCTGACTAATTCTACAGTAGCCTCACTGCTATTAAATGTGGAAGCTTTGCAAGCATCGTTTCCCCCCCCCCCTTTTCCTTGGTTCTTCAACTTATGATTCATTATTTATTTATTTCACTGTACTCTTGATTTGACTAGCACGCCATGGTCACGTGATATCACCCAGCACAACTAACCAAAGCTTAAAAATGTACATCTTGAACATCTGTCGGAGTCTCTGGTTGCATGCTTTCAGTCTCTACGTTTCCCGAATAGCCCAGCTTATGGTTCTCCCTCATTCCGGAAGGGGCTGCCAGTGTTGCTTGTTGAGCAATCACCCTGTGTGAATTGATCATCTCTTCAATTTGCTCTAAGCATTCACGTAAGCAGTCCTGAAATGGAAACAAAAGAATAAATGTCACATAAAGCTGTAACAAAACTTACAGAAAAAAAAAAAAAATTTTATTCTTCTTAATGACATTCTTATATACTGATATAAATATATATATATATATAATATCTGTGTTACCAAGAGTAAAAAATAAAATAGGTTGACATATCAAAATATTTATCCTATAGAGCTAGAAAGCCTGGAAGTAGTTTTTAATATCAGTATACAACCAGCAAGGGAATCTGAAATGCAGTGTTTTTAAGTAACCCTAATTAATTGAGGTTATTAACAAATTTTCTCAACCTTCTCTGTGATTGGCAGTAAAAGGCTTCAAGAGTTGAATCCTTAGTATTTCATAAATGTCATTAGTAACCATAACAAAAACTTCTCTTCTTCCAAGATTAGGCATTTGTCTGTTCTAGATCTGTTGGCCCTTCTCTTTCATAATGAATCCCCCCCCCCAGTCTACATTTATCTGCTTCTTTTAGTAGTTGATGATACCTTTCCAGACCTGTATAAATACACTTCCTGTTTGTCTCTGTATTCCTTGATCTTTTTCTTTGAACTATAAATATCGAATTCTTCATTTTATGATAAATACTAACAGATGATAGATGTTAACTGATCTACTAGTCTGTCCAATGAGGCCAAGCTGGGCACAGCTTTATACATCCCAGGATGCTCAAGATGACTGTTTTTTCAAATGACAGCTCTAAAAATTGAACTGTTACCTTTGCAACATTTTTAGCTAATGGCTACAGCCTGCATGAAATAAACAAAATACATGACCCCACCATCCCCCTTACAACAAACGCACATGATCACAACAAAACTTTCCATCCTTTATGTTCCATGCCACCTTCAAACCACACAAGCTAGCTACTTTCATCTGTTCTCCTAAGGATTAGCTGCATCCTCCTGGGGTATATAAAGTTCCCTAAATGTGGAAGCTTTGCAAGCATTCCCCCCCTTCCTCCAAACCTGCAGCTTGGCCTACTTTTGGACAGACATTTGTTAACATTTATCTTAAAAAAAAAATCTACATCTGCAATTATGGCAAGTCAGGACTGGCAGACCATGCTCTGAATATTTCTTCACACAGAAGAGAACCGAGCTGCACAGATCTCACTATAGGACTGAGAGGCAATTTTTAGAATTGGCATTAGCAATGAAGCTCTCTCCTAACTCCAAGTATGGCTATATGCATTCTCCAAAGATGTGGGAGATAGTTCCTTTTCAGTTCATTTGAATTTTTTAAATAGCATTCTAATTGGGTGCTCTGCATCTACAACTGTAATTTGTGCTCTGATGATGATGCTATTAGCAAGTATAATAACGTGATTAATTATTGTTTCCTCAATCTATAACATTTTATTTATCCATTACTTGAGTTTTTCATGAACAAAATCCTTCATCCCTCTCTGCCTAGAAGTTTGGCCTCATTTAAAGTTTTCTGAGACCATAATTATACTATGATATGTAATCACAAAGAATGAATTTTTTTTTCTTGTATATCAAGACACATGGAATTTCCATAATTAAACATTGATACATGTGCCACAGTAGAAAATAATATTTATTTTGCAAATATTTTGTCTTATGATACATAAGATGAAATATTTTTAAAATAAATATTATTTTCTACTCTGGCACACATGTGAATTTTTTGGTGTTGTGTTCGTATGTGAGAGAAAGAGAGAACACATCCAGACTAATCTTAGGACAATGCAGATGTCAAGTTGCTATTCAGTGCCTTGCACTTAAGCTGTAAATTCAATCTTGAAATGATGGTGCCAGCCTTGAGTCCAACAGACTTTTAAGATCAGGCATGCATGTGATTTCTTTTAGCCTTCCATTTAGGAAAGAAAAATGTTCACAAGAAAAAGTATATGTAAAGGTTTTTTTTATCTTATAGACATGCCTGGCCAGAAAAAAACACATGGAGTTGATAGACATAATATCAGCCTTATGTTGCAGCCAAAGCAACTAAGGCCTCATAGCCTTACATTTACTGCAGTCCCAAATAACAACAATAAGAAACCACATTTTTAAAAAATATATATGTTAAGGTGCATATGTAGACGTAGCATTTCTGGCTCCCAAGTGTTAGACAGCCAGAAGAAAGACTGCTATAGGTTTGATGCTAGTCACCAACCAGAAGAACTTCTCCTCTCCCTCTTCCTGAGTCATTCTTTTGCACAAACAAGTAGGGTATTTTCTTGGAATTTAGATTTTTAGCTTCACATCTAAGAAAACTCAACAGTATAATTCACACTATTTAAAAAATAATACCAATTAGGGTTTAGGAACATGATGGTAGCAGTCAGTTTATGTCACCCTCTCCAGAAGTCTTCAAAATCTTTCAACTTAACTATTGCATACACTGGCCTACAGACTTCCAAAAAATAGTAATAATAAAATAGGGGGAAAGCATTCAGTCTACTTTCTTTGGGTAATAGCAGTTATAAATGTAACTTTTATTTACCTATTATCTTTGGTATTTTAATTCAGATAGTAATAAATGCTACCGCTTTTCAAGAGTACAGTATCTAAAGAAAATATTTATGACAATGCTCATATAAGTCATCTCAAAGCTTCATCCATTTTACAACAGCTAATAATTTATAGAAAAACTGTTCTTGGAAATGATTGATACGAGTTCGTTTCTTTACTTGAGTGGGACAACATTTTTCATGAAATAACAATAACGGGTACGATACGATACGATCCTATGTAAGTATGAGAGTGTAATTAAAAGAACTAATTAACTGCTTAATTATGTCGTTTGTAAAGCTATTTATCTGACAAGAAACTTTGCTAGGTGTCCCGTTTTTAAAATAGGTCATTCGCTGACGGTTGACAAGAATAAAAAGAAATCAAAACACAGGACAAACATACGCATACACAGAGAGAGAGAGGGGGGGGGGGGGGGGAGGATGCTTCAATCTCTCTAAGACCACCCTAGAGCTAAGCAGTTCTCGGAAATCTATGACAAAATGGTGCGAACTGTTCTTCTATTAGCGGATGTCGTCAAATAGCTAAAGGGACTACACCCTCTTCAAGGCCGATTAAGATTTATCGTTCCCAGGCTGTAAGCACGTTTCCCTGAAGTGCGGACAGGGAATGGAATGCGAGCAGAGAGAGCTTCGAACCTACGATGTCTCAGTTGTTTCTGAACTAATGTAAAATCGCACACAGCTGTCTCGTCTCATAAGGATAGTAAATAAAGTGATTTTTTTAACTCCCTCACCTTTATTGCAAATTATAAACCTTCCCCTCGAATTACGTAAATTGGTAACCTTCCACAAACCACAACATTTCACAAAAAAAAAATGTTATTGTTGTGATATGATTTACAAAACGTTCGTAACAAATATGCTATTTCGTCATCTCTTTTTCTCAAAGAAAAACGGATAAGCCTAATTTGATTAACTCATCTTGGGACCATCGAGTTTACTGCGCTACCATCTTAACAACTACTGAAATGCTAAGTTAAAATAAGTATTAATGAAACTTACCACTTCGATGGCCGTTATTTCATTTAAACGACTGAGGAGTTCGCTCTGAGAAGCCCACTGTCTGTCTAACCAACGTAACAATCCCCTTATGGCAGCTGCTATACTGGATGCTGCTATCATCGATGGCGGATACATGGAAAACTTGAAGTCTGGAACAAATGAATGACTTTGTTAAAATGCCTCGTATACAATGCCGAACAGTGATATTGTACAGAATAATTGGCATGAATTACATGGTATTAAGTCATGCAGAGTGTGATAAAAAGTTATCGAACTATATTTTCTTCTGAGCAGACGATGGGAAGGGAAAACCATTAAAGTTGATGGAACGCGGGAGTCCAAAAAAGGGCCCAGCTACAGAATGTTGCATATGATTTTATTCTCGGTAGTATCATCAGCCGGCCCGTCCTTGCTAGGAGGACGAACAAAATTGTTTTGGCCTCCAGCAAGTGAAGTAGTATTCTTCGAAGTAGTTACTTTTCGACTTGACACAACGAACTCATTCTCTTCTACGCCGACTAAGTCTTAGGATAGGACGCCAGATCTGGGGGGAAAAAATGGAACAACGCTTACGTTGTTTTGGACTAGAAATCCCTGCAAAGTAGAGTTAGCAGGAGCATTGTCATGATGTCAAAACCAATTTCCAGTATGCCCTGGGCAGAACGAACGAACTGGTAATATACACATGAAAGTCAAAAACCTATCTGCATGCACTTCATACTTTTGACTAATCTTTTATGTCACCCAAGACCAAGTAAATGCTGAGTTCTGTTCATTGTTTCCTCTCAGAAACGTGATTTTATTCCTTAAAGGTTTTATTGACAGTTTTTTTCTCAGGCTGAAACAGGACTTCATATGAATGGTCTGTCATTTTTCGATGGAGCCTGAAATCTAAAGGGCACGATCACACTTCAAAGGATGTTATTTTTCAAATAATGCGATCTACTGCTTAGAAATATAACCTAAGAGAAGAATTTTATAGCAAATGCTGTAATATGGTCGGATCAGCAATGTTTTTAATCCTCCACTCTCAAACTGGATATAATCAATCAAATTATGCGTTTATGTAGTTCTATACATTAGTTGCAATTTTAGAGTTAAAAATTTCTTCATGTTCGGCTAAATAAAATAAATTTTTCGTTTTTATTACGAATTATAAATCTAATTGACATGTGTGTGTGTGTTTTACACGACACTGCTGAGTTGTGAGAGAATCATCTGAGTTTATTCCAGACTGATTAACTGGAATTGGATGGAAAAAAAAACGAATGTCACACATTCTAATCAACTATTGTGCGCGCAGAGATAAAACGTAACGCAAATACACCCTCATCAGCAGCCTTACATCACGTGACAGATACCTTAAATTTCCATCGAGTTTTCTATACGTTATTTGACGTTGATAGCGATAGTCAATGAAATATTATTAAGAAAAGTTTGGTTTATCATTATTTTTAAATCATACAACTGCAAAAAATAGCATTCATCCATTTGCTAAGATATACGATAAACCACAGCTACTGTGGCAATACTTTTGTGATCAGCGTTGATTGTTGTAGCCTTAATAAAATATTAAATGGATAGTACTGTAATTAATATTTCGGCGCCTTTCATACAGATAAACATGTAAATGAAAGCTTCAATAATAAATAAATTTAACTGATGCGGAAAATATAGTTTTTTTTTCTTTTTTTTTTTTTTTTAAGTACCAAAAGTTCCATATCAATAATACTATCAATGTCACCCCAAGGAAAGTGTGGGGGAGGGGGAGTAATAATCTCCCATATGCGAATATACATAGGACACAACACTGGATCCTGTATTAATGGAGATTGTTATTTTCTCGAATGCTGGATCGAAATATAGGCTGCAAAAATAAGACACTTGAAGAGAACGGAGCTTGGGCGGAAATCAGTGAAGCAAGGCAACCTGTAAATGTCTCTTTTCGTGATAATAACAGGCAATAAACCTCGTCAGAAGTGAGCAAACTATCACCCGCGGGCAGCAGGAACGTTTTGTTCCATCCCACCCAATTTAATATCAACACATAATAATTTTGAAATAGGTCAAACTGTTTCTTACCCCCCCTCCCCTCCAAAAAAAAAATGTAACATTTATGAAGAATATATTATTTTTAAAAAAATACGTAGCGATATTGAGTATATGAAACAGTGCTGGGATTTGGTATTTAAAAAAAAATAAATAAAGAAAGAAAACATTATTTTTAATCTGTAGTCAAGAATGTGCTTTTTTTTGTTGGAACTTTTGGATGCCTTCCTCTGTCATATTCGCATAGCTTCACTGAGCTTCAGATCGTCCCCTTCAAATGTCCAGATTTTTAGAATTTAGCATTA
Organism: Typopeltis vanoorti; assembly: GCF_054136105.1. Taxonomy (NCBI): domain Eukaryota; kingdom Metazoa; phylum Arthropoda; class Arachnida; order Uropygi; family Thelyphonidae; genus Typopeltis; species Typopeltis vanoorti. The sequence continues at coordinate 60,139,699 of NC_143569.1, forward strand.
CATATAAATAATATCCACATTGTCACTGAAATTATAATTCAACTAGATTATACATTATATCATATTCAATAAGTAGTTGTTTGCTAATTTGTCCAATTCAAAATGATTTTTGAATCATTATTTATTATTGTTAAGATATATTGAAGCCCGTTGTTTCTAATCTAAAAATGTTACATTTTCCCGAGAGCCTCTCGTCAAGTTAGACATCATGACTGATGTAAAATGCTACAGAATCGAAGCCTTTTACGAGAAAAATATATAATCATATTTTATGATTGATTACTCTATTGACGCATTACTCTAATGCGTATATCCGCATTTGTGAGTGGGAAGAAAAATAATAAGCAAAGCAGACGATAGTTGTGCACGAGTATTTCAGCTCAAGGCTTTGCATTTCCACGATTAAATGAACTTAAAAAAAAAAGGCTTCAGATTAATTAACTGTGATACGTTTTAATAATTAAATTTCAATTTCTACTTTTCTCTTACTTCTAGAGATTATTGATATAATAACCTGTTTTTCTAAGATCAAAATCGTTTCTTAATTTATATATATATATATATATATATATATATATATATATATATATATATATATATATATATATATATATATATATATATTGTCGTAGTTTCTTTACCGGAAATAACGTTAACCAAGTTTAGCACTGAGGCTCGCATCCGGTCACGAACATTGAGAAGTCCTCTTATGGCCATTCAGTTAATGTTCTGGTTACCCTTTCTGTGGGTCAGTAGTAGTTCCTAAATGTTTTGGTACGCGGAATCCACTTGTCACAAATGTGTCCCAGAGACATCAAAATTATAAAGATTCCACTTGGAATTTGTAATGGTAATGTAACCGTGATGATTACTTGTAGTTGTTGGATTATGATGGATATCTAAAGTGAGGGTAGAAAGGAAAGAGAATTTCCAAAGACGCTATGAATATGGTAAGCATATATGATATTTGTTGGCTTTTGCTTTGATATATGTCAAATGATTTTGAATGCTAGCGAAGTCACTCCCTTGTTTTCAAAAGTCTGGATTTACGTAACAGTAGGGTGCACAAACAAATTTATCCCTTTGATTTGTTAAAATAAAAAAATAATAAGCATCTTTGTACATCAATGAGTTTTACAGAAACTGAATCATGTATCTCGATTTCCTTTTCAAATGTAAAAGTAACAAAAAAATTGGGCAACCTTCTGACTAACACGAACTCAAACCATCTACAACTAAGCCTTCTTTATGGGTATAGTTCTAGAGAATATAATGTTCGTACATAATGCACCTTCATAAGACAATTCCGGTAGACCATATTTAAATAGCGAAGATAGCTTACTAGACACGTGAAGTACAAGTATTATAAAATGACTTACGGTGCTAATTTTACCACCATGCTACTCCTCTTTATAGTAAAATCCATAATAAAGTCATTTATTACGGAATTTTAGACAAAGGATATCAAGTATGTATATAGATGGCAGTTATCTACAACAAGTAGTTGTAGATAATTGCCATCTGGTGTTGAATAGCTTTTCCGTAAAAAATAACTTATTAGAACTATACATTTCAGAAATTTTCTGTATTCTCATTTATATTCAATTTCGAAGCTGGTTATAAAGACTAATTAAGACAGATAGCACATTTTGAAAAAAAAAAAAAAAAAAACAGGATTTACGTCAGGATGTCTAGCAAGTTGCAAAAATGATTTGTTGTTGTTGAGTTCTTAGAAATTTATAATTTGCCAAATAATTCAACAAAATTTCAGTTTATTTATATTATATTTTAACGGAATATTACAGGTACAGGAGAATTCCATTAACAAAACAGTATGCATATAACAGTCGTTTTTTTTTTGTTTTTTTTTGGCCAGTTTCTGATTTCTTCATTCTTTCTGATTGCAACGGAATTCAGGAGATGATCACCATTGTAAATTTTTAATGAAATAGCAAAAATGAAAATTATACACATTGAATTAAAAGTAATGTTATCAATGAAAAACCGAAGTTATGATATTAATAAGAAAATGAACGTTAACAAACCGAAAAAAATTCAATGCCCTTGTCAGTATGTAAAACTATCGCCCACCTAAAAAACAGTCATGATTCTCCATTATTTCATGATTACGCTTTTGTATATCCCCCCCCTTTCTTTTCCTTAAGACATTTCTGAATTGTCCGATTCTTTCCTCTTCAAACCCCAACAAAGAATTTGTAGATTTGTGTTGCAAATGTTTCCGGAACTACCTGACCATTCAAAACAATGGCATGAATAAATAAAAAGTAAATATGTAAACTTGTAAATTATGAAATCCCCGAGTGAGAAACGAATTGAAAAGACCCTCTAGTTGCCCAACTGTTGTGCCTCCATCAAGGCCGGTGATAAGAGGATCTAAACTTTGCGGGATCCACTCTTGTTCAGGCAGTCTCTCATGAACGCCTTTAGAAGAGGTCACATTCTAGCTAGGCGGCGTACAGTTTAGCTCAGTGTGTCAGAACTAATTACGCAACCGTCAGACCGTAAGCGGCGCTTCGTGGCCAACGTGCGAACAAGGCAGAGCGATGCATACCACGACGAACAGTTCACACAGCCCGCCAACAAGTCGGTCCTGAAACTCCATTCAGGAAACCTGCCTCGCAACCCGCCCTGCTGCATTCCTTTAAGAAGACTAGGCCTAGCTGCACAGAAAACTGGCCCTCCTTACCCGTGGGGTTGTTTAGCTCTTATTTCCTTGCTCCGCACCTGTGATTCAGACAGTGAGAAAACACAACCCGCCGTTTGGAAGTCGGTGGCCCTTGACTCGCGCCCTCAACCCTGCCCTTGTCAGCTCCGTTCGGAAATTTTCGCCTTTATTGTGGTGTGTGTGTGTGTGTGTCCTATGGTTAAACAATGGCAACCTAGGTGTCGCTTTAGTCGAAAGTAAGCGAGATGTAACAAGTGCAGGTGTTAACAAGAACATCGCTATTTTTTTTTTTTTACGGAATAATGTTCAGTTGCTGTTCACTTGAAGATCATGTGACCGTGATCCTTGTGATCCATTTCGTTGGATTCTTTTTTTTTTTAAGTTTAAAAATCGGAAGAAATTGAAAAACATATCGGTGTCTCAACAAAGATAATATGTACACCTAACATGAACGATAAAATAATTTCTTTCAGGATAATTGTTTATTTTCTAACTCCAGATCTTATTAGAATTCCAAGTCTATGGAAAGTCCCTCTCGTTTTCTGTTGTAACCGAAAAATCCGGTTTTTTTTTGAGCAGAGCAAACAGAAAGAAGTGCCAGTTTATCAGATACCACCCAACTCAATCACGGAATTGTATTCACGAAAGTTGTCTCAGATGACCAAGTGCATTAGTCATAAAGAATAGTTTTACTTCACCGAAAGAAAACTGCAGTGAGGGAAACTATTGTATCATTATTTTCCTACTTCTGACTGCTACATAACTCTAACATCAGGGTTATAAAATGCTTGCCATATGTAAAAACCTCCTTCCTGACACAATGAGGCCATCCATGTATGTTTTTTTTTTTAAATAAATAAATCAATAATCCGAATGGTCCACTAGATGACACTACTGCACTTAGTACAGAGTTCCTCCGCAAGGAATAAGTAGAGTAGAACCTAGTGGATCGTAGTTATTTTCAGATGTGTAGCTTGAGAAGTGATAAAGTGTGATTAATGAAAACAATGACTCTTCAAATAACAGTATGTGCATAAAATGTTAACAGACCTATATATTTGTGAATCAGCAATCGAATCTATGAACGAGAACTACGCGAAAAATGGCTAGCTTAAGATGGATTTCACCACCATTACAATGCTCCTTCACACTCTACTTTATCTTGTGCAAATAGTGTCACAAGTTTTGTTCATAAAAGTATAACCATTGTTTTCTTTTTCCAGAACTCAAATTGGCATGAAGAAAATATTAGACGGCACCATCACAATAACAAACGCACAGCGTGAGGTATACCCGCTAAGTTTAAAACAACATTTGATGCAGACTTTGGGGGAGGGGGACTTGCTTATATCAAATAACAAGGATACTACTTCGAGGTAGATTGAATGAAATAGTAGATAAAATGCATTTATCTTAGAAAATATATAATACAGAATTGTTTCATCATACGCGCATATGTAAATCATGCTTGCTGAATCTGTTCGGATTTCGACTTACGTTGACTAAAATCGTTTCAAATTAGCTTCATGCCAATATATATCTTATCGTTGTATAAATGAATTTCAATATAATCATCCAAAAAGGGGTGAAAGCAAGTATAAATTGTTTTTCTGACAATAAGCTGTTATTTACCGATAATGTTATCATTAATTCTGTCAGTTGAAGTAAATCAAACTAACAGAGGAAGGGGGGGGGATAGTGACAGCCATATCTTAAGATGACTACTTAAACATGCTAATTTATTCCAAACATTTCTCTCAGCAGGCACATTATTCAACTTGCTTGTCATATGTGTGTGAACCACTTGCCTAGCTCGCCCAAATATTTACTATTCTGTCAAAGAAGCTGGGTAGTCACAATGTCAGCTTATTTAAAGGGGAGACATTGTATCAGAGTATGAGTTTGGCTGCGAAAATGAAAAAAAAAAAAAAAAACAGTCATACGAACAGACAGATTTTTTTAATACCTGTAGCTGCCCAAGAAACAAAAGGATCTGGGAATTCCCCGCCTCTTCTCTCTCTCTCTCTCTCTCTCTCTCTCTCACACACACACACACACACACACACATACATACCGGGTAACACAAGTGCCTGGCACACTGCCATTTGTACGGAGACTGTCTCAGCGGCATGGTGGGGCATGGGGTTGTCAGCGCGGAGGCCAAGGCCGCGAGTTTCCCAGGGTATTTCGCGGCCACACGTGAGATAGGTAGGCGTAAACCGGACCTTCACGTGACCTGCACCTACACCGTCGGTTTTAAAAGGACGCGTTATAATTATTTAAAATATATAGGTGAAAAACCCGTCAAGATAATACAGAAAAGGAGCAAATGAAGACAACGCTGGATTTATTACGAAAGGAATTAATAAATCCATGTTGTATATAACTATTCAGTGAACATACGGATTGCGTAGATATTTTAGGAATCTTTTATTTCGACGTCGATAACTATGAAATTAATGATTTTTTTTTCGGTAATCGGTGTTTTGGATTAGTGCTAATCCTTATTTCTGATAACTGATAGCATTGGTGTTCGTACGTTGTATTAATTACATTATATGATGACGATTTTATATTTTGAAAATGAGCTATTTCTATTTGTTTAGAGTGACATGAGAAAGAGAGTTTTGAAAGGTTGGAGTGCCGTATAATAAGCACGGTACTTCATTTTATATTCTAGTTTTTGCTAGAATTTTCTAATCTGCCTTCATCTCTTCTGGTAGAATAGGTTGAAATGATTAATCATTAATAAAGAGAAGCTTGTGTATATACTGTATATCTTTTAACTGGCAGACAAATGTCTCGGTATAAGTAAAGTAATGCCTATACCGAGCACAAAGGAGTACGGTCAACCGTCCAAATCAAAGCACATTTATAATAAACTGTGTCTGAAACGGCTCTATTTATTCGCATTTACAAAATATATTTGTAGAAATTCACGACAAAGAACTCCAAAAAAGGCTTAGACTCCCCCTGACGGGATAGAAGACAGACAGAGATTCAACTTTGCAGTCTTTATATAGCTTTCTTCTTTTGGGGTCTGCAGCGGCGTTTCCAGGTCATGGGAACCTTTCTCCCTGCGTGGGCTAGTGCAATTGCCTATCCTCTTCATGCTTCACGCGCGTAGGCTCCACCCCATTCCATCTGTAACCCCTCTGACCTCCGTACGCTCGCCTTCTGCAACCGACTCCCCGATTGTCAACCAATGGCCTTCAAGCGGTCATCAGTCGGTACAAATCAACGATAACTGTAGGTGTCCAAGAGTTGACCTTCCGGTGCTTTCGATGACCCTGTCCAACGAAGATATGTGGCCAGGAGAAAGTTAATCTTTGGTGTTTCATCTTGCCGAACAACCGCTAACAGCAACCAGATATAATCACAACCACAGAATATGGGAAAGGCAAAACACAGTGGGAAGAGAGTATCCTTTACAAGTTCCTTGCTGTATACATACACAAACAACAAAGAGCAGAATCGACCAAGTACAAGGCTCTTCATTCAGTCGCTAGACAAGGCTAGATTTTGCTTGTCATATATATAAGTTATTATTGCGTTTTGACAGCGGTGATCAAAGCTGTCCCGTCAGTTGCTTATATATTTTACAAGGTTATCATAGCGAATTTAAGAAGTACTTTCGACAACAGTTTTATGTTGAAATTTATTTTATTCCAAAGAGCTTTATTTTAGGAAAATCAAAATTCAATTTAGAACTACAACCATATTCAATTTGAAAACCATGTTCTGATCATATTCTTTGTTATCCACAACTATGCGATTCAAATATTAGGTTAATAATCATGCATGCTTTAGCGGTGCTTCCCAAACTTTTGGATGTAATGGGCCCCCTTGGAAAAATTAAAATATTTCACAGCCCCCGGCCGAGAAAAAAAAAATCGTATTACAGACATATATTATTATAATATTTGTTGTACTGTATTTATATTCAATACAAAACATACACAGCGAATATTGCAAAAATCAAATGCAAATATTACATTTTTAGCATCTTACAGACACATTTGACATGTCACACTTAGTCTTAAAACATTTAAAATGTGTTTTCATTATTTCACCCCCCCCCCCTCAACAAAACTAACGGCCCATAGTTTGGGAAGCGCTGCTTTAGAGGACAAACGAGAATCTAAATTTCTTAAGAGTATAACGATGTGTGATTATCATAGAACACGATCCTGCTCCTGGCAGTTATGTTCCATGATACATTGGAACTTCTGGATACCCGAGCAGTTCCAAAAATATTTGTTTTGAAAGCATCTACGCTCTCCCACCAATATAGAGGCTCAGTTACTGTATATTAGTAACTGGGCCTCCATAGCTCAGTCGATACCGATGATACCATTCAGATGGCAAATATCCAGGTTCCGTTTGACTCAAATCGCCTCTATAAGGGCTTTATCAGCTGAATATGAGTTAGCTGTCTCATATGAAGGTGAAACTCCATTTTTTTTTTCTCCCGAGCACTTGGATTTTTCATCCTGCAAGACAGGAGGACAAGCTGACCAAAATAAATGTTCGACTAATCATTTTAACGGGAAAAAAAACCAAAAAAAAACCGGCATATGTACTGTTGGCAGCATTTTGAAATTAAAATAGTCTGAGTGAAATGGCAAATTTTAAGAGCGATTCTAAATAACAAATTTCATTAAATTCGAGAGTAATTATTATTGTTCAATTTCGAATGTTTTTAATAATAATAGAAAAATCATAATGAAGATAACGAGGATTTTTATCAACCAGTTTTGAACGAAGATAACATTCAAAAATTCCAGTCGCGACGCTACATAACATGGCCAGAGAATGAAGCTTAATGACGCGAAAGTTTTTTAAGAATTATAAATACCAAATTTGAAGAAAATTCGCCCAACTAGAGTCCCTGCATAACTTGAATACCTAACATAAAAAAATTAATCCAAAAAACGACATATTTGTTGAACAAAGAGTTCTAGCAGTTCTTTATCGGGCAAATAGGCAAATTAGCGGAAAATTAACGGATAATATTATTATGCGAGGTAGCATTCCTTGTGTCGGTGGTAATTCCAGTTAAAAGTAAATTAATTTTGTTAGAATTTCATAAGAAAAATAGACAGAAATAATATTACTCTCATTTGATAAGTTAATTCTTAAGTAGTTTATTTATATTGTTTTATAACATAATTCATACATTGCCACCTAAAATTTTGGTCCATATGACATATATCACATGAAAATTGTAGCGTATTGTTTAGAATGGGCGACCAGCATTCCCGTGTGGTGGCCGGGATAAGAATAGCCCCAATGTAGCTCATGCATGTCGTGCGAGGCGACTAAAATGGGTATCCTGGAAGGGTAATGGATGGCAATGCTGTAGCCAATGAAGTTCTAACTGAGGCTCGGCTATTGCTGTTACCCTCCTGCCATGATCAGAGCTTTATATAGCTCAATTACACCCTATCCTTCACTGTCCTCTTCAGATAACGAGGAATATGAAAAGCATTCTTACTTCGCCCATCTAAGCCCATCCTTTTAAGGACTTAAGGATTGTTTAAAATAATGTTGAACGCTTTTTTTTTTTTTTTTTTACCTTAATCAGTCGTAATCGTATTAGATGTATAGTCGATGTTCGATTTTAACGTGGAAAAGCATTCTCAAAAACCTTAATATTAATTTCATAACAAGCCTGTCACAACTCACCACCGTCAGTTTTTGTATACGTTGTGAATCCCGAAAAACGATCAATTTAACTGCATATTCTGAGTGTTATTACTGCGCCCTTTCAATATAAAAATGGCAATTGTTGCCAGCTGATAATAAAATAACATAATAATAACACCATATTATAGCTATTCAGTCCCTTAACGTGGTGTTATTGGTGGGCAATCACTCACTCGAACAAGTTTCCGCCTATGAACTTGAGTGATTGCATCGAAGCTACCAGGACAGGAGCTTGAATGAACTCCAACCTCATAAATGAATCCAAGACAACGTGGATCACAGCGAAACGATTATTTTAAGAGTTCTTCAACCCCCGAATTACTGACAGCGTACATTTCAAGAAGGTTCCCACATCAGTAGCGATCTACGTGGCCTAATATCATGTCCTAGAGATAATCAATATCCATATCTTTCCGACATGTCCCCACCCAACATCAACACATCCGGCTACCACGTCAATGTTTCCTCCCATTTAGGTCTGATTAGCGCCTCTGACTCCCACCCACGGCGACCCTTTAATGAAGCCTCAAAAAGTGACTAATGATACAAGACCGAGAGGGGGAATAAAACGTTATCTATCCCCCTTACTCTTCTCTTCAACTAAGATCTAATATTCCTTAAATCCATCTCCGCTTTCCCGTGTGATCGCAGAAATACGTTCAGAAAAAAAAAAAAAAAAAAAACTCTACCAAAACCTCCACTCTCAAATAATTTAGAAACCAGAATGACAGTAGAAAAAAATTACTGATATTATTACGTAAAAAGTATTGCTAAAATACTTGGATTTTGATTACTTTTTATTCATTATTTTATGTCGATGTTATAAATTGTAACAAGAACAGTTGAATATGTTTAAGATTTGTTTAAATTAATTAGATTACTACAACTGTTAGTTTGAAGAAAGACAGCATAAGAATGCTTAATCTAAAATGGATCTTTCGCATCCATTTAAATGTGTTTCTGACTCTATATGTGGCATTAAGTCGGATCACAATAAACGTTTGTAAATGTGATTAACTGGCTATTTTGCAATGTCAGTTGGCAATGTCATTGTTCAAGGTAGAAGTAGTCAAGTGCATAGAACTAGTAAGATACCAACCAGACTTATCACACATAAACTTCACTAATACTTCAAGATACCACCCCGTACAAACATTAAAAAACAGGAGGGGAAAAAGCTGAGGGGTAAAATTGTGTCTGACTAAACACGTACGTGGTTTTTAAGTCACGATGGAAACTGATGAACTAGACAGCGAAAGGTAATGAAACGGCTGGTAACCCTCTCCGCCCTGTATAAACGGGAAGGGGGGGAGAGTTAGGATGAAGGGGTTTTACCGCCAATGAGAAAGAATGCCTAGACACAGGTATGACTGCCGTCTCGAGCCGCATTCCTGCAAGTTGCCGAAGGTGCCAGAGGTCCAGGAATTCGATAACACTGCCTACGCATGTTATAACAGTATCCAAATGAGGAACAAGTGGCTCCATCTGGTGAACTTTCTCTTCCTTCATTAAATCAATATAATTATTTTAAAGCATCAAAAGAAAACTGCCGCAAAAGACATTAAGATTTTTATAATGTATCGCTTCTTTTTTTAAAAATTTAATAACATATAATTAACTACAATTAAAGATAGTTATATGTATTATTCCAAGATCATTTTATCAGATTTTAATTTTCATTAAAATCTAGTATTTTTAATATCATTCCCATTTGATATCAAATAAGGAATTTTGTTATATATAATATATAATGATTAAGCACTTAGTCACTAGGTGGAGTTTATTAAATGAATGTTATTGCTCTGGCTGTATTACTGTGATTCTTATACGATTTTAGTGTACTGATTTAAATATAACAGAACTGGAAACTCCATACGCGGTTTATCTTCCATTAGACTGGCTGGATGCTTTATTTATTTATTTTTTTTTGTACAAAAACTTAGTTAAAATTGTTTAATGTATGCTGAATACGATTTAGTAGGACATCAAGAATACCGAATTCCCTTTTGACTTCTGCTAAAATAAAATAGCAAGTCTGATTTGTTTTATTTGGTAATATTTATTTTGCATCGGCTGCTTAATGAGAGGAAAAGGCATTTACCCTGAAGGAGAAACTATCTCGAGACAGGAATTCTTTCCGACTCCTGAAGGGGTGAATGAATGCTTGTAGAAGTTGCCTCAAACCACGCACTGACCTTCACGATTTGCGCGGACGAGGCAAAACCAGCTACGGAATGTTGGTCGGCATGTTTGTCGAATGACATTTAAAGCTAAGGAAAGGCAGCGTTGCTAACGGGGGGATAAAAAGAAGAAAAAAAAAAGGGGGGGGCTTTAATTACAAGCTACTAAATTTCACTTCTCTTTTCGCTTTCGACTCTTAGATTTAAGTGAGTCTGAGAGTTGATGGATGGGGCTGCTGATTGACAGCCCGATTCACACCTTACAAAGTACAACAGGTGAATGCTTCTTACATCTATCTCACACCTGTAAAGGCAGTACGCTAATAAAGTTATTGCCGTATCGTCAGCAGATGAGTATATTTGTGGATGCCCAGAAAAACTGCTCTGAAGTATGTTGGTATTTTCATTATTCATCGATTATGCTTATTATCATAAACACTTTCCATGAATTCTACTGTTATCTGAAGTAAAAATCCGAGAATTATATTCTGAACTTTCTGTTAATTTTTTTATTTTAATTGTAATATTGTGATATTAATCATTTAATAGTATATATCCGAAGTATTTTAAAATCTTAGAATATAAGATATAAAAATATTGTTTTAATAAATGATTTAAAATATATTTACATTATTATTTTTAAAAGAAAAAGTACATTCTTAAATCATGAGGATATATACCGTTTCCAGTCAGATATGATGTTCCCTCAGAAGCCATGTGCTTTTCCTGATGCCAAGGTTATTAGGTTTAAGCCTCTTTTATTTTTATTTGTTGACAAATAACAAATTTAAACCAAAAAATTCTTTCTTTTTTTTTGTGAATAATTCCACTATACTATAACATCAGAATACTTTTTTTTAAATCCTTCCTGAAATATATATTTTTTTTTTAATTCAAAGCGAAATCTTTTATGTCTTGAAAGTTCGGTAGATTCTGTGAATAGAGTGGGTAAATTTCTGAGATGCGGTATATTGTAGGTATTCCAGGTTTCTAATTTGGCTTGTTGAAGACAACCAAAAAATTATAATTCGTAATCAGATCACTAATAAAAGACAATATAGCAAAGCTAAATTTTCTTGTTTAATTGATTCACCGCGTATTCTTTACAATTAATCGTTTGTTATTTTAATTTTTCTTCATTTCGTTCGTTCAGCGTTGTTCTTTGGGAACAGCAAGGCATGAGTAACATGTTCATCACAATACGCTGGTGGAATGGAAGAAACATTGATAGATCAATGTAGAAGTTTACCGTTGAGTAGCCTCGTTTGATTTCTGAAGAATGTTCTGGCGTACTCCGCATTGTTAGATGAGTCTGCTTGTTTTTGTTTTAGTGTCAAAGCTAATAATTCCGGGTATTTCATTTAACCGTTTTTTAACAGTTGTTCTCTATTAATGAGGATAATCAAAAATAATGGAAACCTTATCTAAAACTCAACTTTCAAATGGTTGGATTTTCTCTGAGGTGACCAAATGTAATTGCCTAAATGAGAGACCTAGGGTAACCTCCGTGAGTAGAGCAATGTTCTAATTCGTTTACAGGCGAAACTAAGTTCCCTGTCTTTTGACACACACACACACACACACACACACACACACACACACACACACACACACACACACACACACACACACACACACACACACACACACACACACACACAGTTCACAGACATCATTCATACATTCATAATAAGCATAATTATGTTGAAGATGAATCGCAAATTTATGCTCCTTATGAGGATAATCAGAGATTTATGCGATTGCCGGATCAACACCAGCGAATTTTCTTTGTCAAAAATATTAGATAACAATCACTTTTACTTCAGAATCGGTGCTCCATCTACCAGAACGTATCGGGGAAATATATATATATATAACAAAACCTCTGTAATTCATTCGCTTTCGACGCTTCACTTTGGTTGAAAAGTCCTGGGTTCAAATCCCGTCCAGGGAGTGAAGAACCTTTAACAGGACGTTTCAACTGAAAGTGAGTTAACCGGTCTCGCACGGGAGTGGAAAAGTTTTCCTCCCGGAAACTCAATAATCAGTAATAATCAAAATAACCAGTAATGAAGTGTTTCTTCCAATTTCTAGAAATTCCGACTTCCCCAAAAAAATACTAACTAAAAGAACACAATCGGAAGATATAACTGATGCTCTAATAATCTTTGCGTCCCTAATTCAACAGCTACAGTGTTAGAGAAATACCCTTTGCGTGTGTATCTTTACGAAACTTATAACTAGGAAAATACACTAAGCTTTAAAAAAAAAATCATATGTCGCGTAAAAAGGTAATTATCACTTCCTAAAGGGCCATCTGTTTAGGTAGTAGGACACAAAGTAATTAATTGTTATTACTTGCAATAATGGCAATTAAATGAACAAAAATCATTGATTATCTTTCGTATCATATCGAACACTTACTGATCTCAAATAGAACTTATTCATTGTTATAAGAATATGGAAGTATGATGTTACAATCCTCCTATTCGATAACAAGAAAAACTATTATTATATATACGAAAGAAAGAGATTAATTTATTGATGTTTAGTATCCACGTATTCTTTTTTTTTTTTTTTTTAGTTTTATCGCATTCTCCATAATTAGTCAATGGCTACTAAATCATGTTTTAGATCAATGACGCATGCAACGCAACTGCGGATTTATTAAAGGAACAACAATGACATCTGTCGTCTTAACATTTTTTTTCTCCTTGCATTTGCTGTGAAGTTGAGTCAAAAATCTTAGACATGCCTCAAGTGCATGTGCTTGATCCATGTACTTTGTGCCTTTTCGGGGCAGGGGGATCTTTACTACTAAGCTGTTATATAATCAGGGAATCGGGTTTCAACACATTTTAGTATTACATAAGTCCTGCAAGCTCAGGGGATTAATTACTGTTCCGTGAAATCCCTTGTTTGTTGCATGGGGAGAAAGAGAGAATTAAGTGAGACCCTTGAGAGCTTTCACTGAACCCATAGAAACCTTGTTAGGAAAACAACGGGAAGAGAAAAAAAATAGTAGTTCCGCTAGATGGCGAAGAGGTGATTTTTACTTCGCGATCCTATATTCTCGGTTAGATGCTAATTGTACATAATATGCAGCTTTCACGGAAACTTAAATACTTATGTCGCGAAAGAAGCTGCCTTTCTGAAAATCGGTTTGATAATGCACTAATGATTTGGTATGGAAAGCGTTCCTTTGCCCTCTTTCGATAATTCCCAGGTTTCATGTTTCTGCAGACTAGAACAGACACTAAGCTATTGCCCCTTCCACTAAAACTTTTCATTCTCTGAACTTTGTCCATGGCGCCATTTCGCTAACCTTCACTTCCCTCCGGTGACTGCTAATCACCTCAAGCACCCTCTTACCATCGTGTTTCCTTCCTTCAACCCCCCCCCACCCGCCTTTTCTCTCTTTCTTACCACGTGAACCTGATCTGTGCGTCTACCACCCTGTTCATTCATAACTGGCTCAGCAGACTCCATTCACTCTCTCTTCTCGTGTTTCTTTAGGCAGCGCCACTAACGGTAGATTAGCGAAATAAGTTGAAAGCGAAAACATAATGATGTCAAACGACTAATAACAAGCATATTTTAGGAATGTTTTCAACGTCTCAGTTGAAAACAAAACATGGCGTACCTCTTACCACCCAATATAATCTATGAGACATTTCAGTAAGAATAAGCGTAGTGAGCAGCCGATGTTTTCAGAACTGGAAGATTTTTAATTGTTTTTAAAATAGCATTTATGTTTCCGAAATAATTTTCATTCTAAATCGTTATTTTTTGTGAATTTAAACTAAATGGATAAAAAATATTCATTATAAAGATAGCTATTTATTAGAGAAATATCGAAAATTTTTGCTAATTAATTAAGATACTTATAATAACTTTTTTTTCTCCTGTTAGGGTTGGTTCTATGGAACGTCGAGATCGAGTGTCCTAAATCCTAACTTGTCTGAAGAGAAATTTACCTTTTACCCGGAGGGGGAAAATATATATATATAAAGGATAAAACCTTAACGTAGTGTTTGGGGGGGGGGGGGGCAGCCGAGATGAACGATTTCTTTGACGAGAATTAAAAGGAGTCTCCGAAGTTCACTCAGAAGTATGATGGTTGTAACTGGGTAAAAGACTTGGTTCGAATCCTAGTAGGACGGGAAAAGGAACCATTTATATTGTCTTTCCAACTAAATATAGAATTAATCGGTTTTGAGAGAGGTTTTGGCAAGATTCTGCTTACAGAAACTGGGATTTCCACTCCCACCAAACAGACAAACCCACTAAAAACACACACACACAAACGACACACATAATAATACACTTGCCTCATGGTCTTGACTGCTTCATGTGGTGCAGCCTCGAAGTATAATCCTTACAATAATAATTTTTGATAAATATTTTCGCATTTTTAGATTCTTTGAAAATCAAAAGCAAAGGTCTTGGACTCTAGGCGAATGAGAAAAAGATTACCTTGTTGTTGACTATCACGCCAAGGATGTAATCCTAGACAACGACCTAACACTTAAAAAATAATAATAATAATAATAAGTGCACAGTGCCATTTCCAACTTCGAGCGGTTGGAAACCTATAGCACTATTGGTAGTTAAGGGTAGGTAATACAAATTACCTGCAATTGGCAAACCACATGAAGCTTTCGTCTAAGATAATCGAAAACAGGAGACTTCCATACGCATATACAAAATGAGTTTCATTGTTCATTCGTATAATCCCCATACTTGTTTATAACAGCTTGAAAATTGTTTATAAAATAGGAAATGTATATAATATTTGATATCAATTTATTTTGTATTGTTTTTCATATATGAAAAAAAATCATTATATACAATTCAAAGATCTTTTTACGTAGATTTTCCAAAACGTCTTAGCATCTATTTAGATTCGCTTTGTACTTCCATACGCATATAACAACTTTCTGGCTGGACGGGTACTGACATTTGGTCCAGTCGCCTCAGTTTCGGTTTTAATTGGACTGTTTTTAGTAGCAAAATTATGCCAAACGATTCGAAACATTGGAAAATGATATGTTACAGATTTGAACGAATAAACAGTCAGTAGCACGTAAGCGGAGCCTCCGGAGCTCAGCCGGTATAGACGAAGCCGTTTGGTCGGAAAGACCTGGGTTCGATTCCCGTCTATGACATGAGGAACCTTCATCCGGTCTCTTTCGACTAAAGGTGAGTTAACCTGTCTCATACGGAGGTGGAGGGTTTTTCTCCCGGTTACTCTGGTTTTTCATCATCCCTCAAAACAGACAAACCGGTCCCGTGAACACACACGACTACAGTCATAAAATAAACTACGGCAAAGGAAGGCAACGGGAAACCACCTTGCTCATAATCATCTCCCTAGTATCGTAGCACATAGCTACCATATCATATAACATATAGCTACCTCCATCAGCCGTGTGGCTGAGGGAATAGGTTAGGATAGCACATAAGCCCAAAATTTAGACTCTTACAGTGATTGATATCACTACAATAATTATGTTGCAAAGCACAGTTTTACGGTAGTCTGAGTTTCATACTTATTTAAAGTACTGCTGAAAAAGTTCCTAAATAGAAGATTCAAAACTTCATCATTTAAATAATATTATAATTTTTTTTTCAATGTTTTATTTGTTTTTCAAAAAATCTTACTATTTGAACAATCTTATTTTAGTTTATTTGAAAAATGCAAATTTCTTAAACACCTTTTTTAAGAATAAATAAATATTTTGAAATAAGCAAAACTAAGCGAGTTGGCATATAATATAATTTGTTACATGAGAATACCATTTAAGGGAAAAAAAAAAAAAAAAAAACCAGTCCGGAGATCAACTTGGAAGTTTATTTTGGTGGCAGAGTTTGTTTCAGCTGATTTGGACCACCTGATGTTCACGTAATAAATGTGTGAAGTGGACAGAAACGTCATAAATAAAGGATGTGTTCTATGACTTTGATTTTGTTGGTCAGTCAGTGTTTGTTCGTCGAGAGATGAGTGAGTAGCTCACGCTATCACTAGTGTGGGATAGAAAGTTGTGGAAACTACTACTGCGGAAACCCGGAGTCAAGACGGCTGTGTTTGCGAAAGGACATTGAACCATAGAGGAATAGTGGACACTCATAAATAAGAGCCAAAAGTGCATGAGAAAGTGAGGAGGAGCGGAGGTCATGGCTCGGTTGTGAGAGAATCGAAATTTTTGCGAATATTCGATGACGGAAGTGGGGCTGAGAGAGGGGGGGGATGAGTAGCAGATAGTTTTCGTTCTCTGCACGAGTACCTGATTTGGCGCCGTACATTCGGTAGAGGCGCCTGGACTAAACACTAAAAACATCATAACCGTTTCGTCACAGCAGGTATCACGTGCAGTGTCTGGCTACCACGACTGTTTGTCACGTGCTGTGCAGATTTTAGTAGCACCACGTCACTGACCTCTCGGATAACTGAACGTCAGGAAAGTGCATTTGATTCCTTCTCAAAGAGGAAAGAGAGGATCGAGTTAAAATGTGAAGTGCGCGGTTTGCTACAAATGCATGTCGCATATCACGGAGCTTTTCGATAATAAAATTTATTTCGCTTTAAATCCGGGAGCGGATTTTAAGCCGAAAGATTCTCTTTTACGAAATCGGAACAATCTGTTGAACATCGTAACTATCATCTGGTCCGGTTATGGTAACGACCTCTGTATTTTATTCGGGGTCTTCTCGGAGGGTAATTCTTTTATCATTTCGTTTTCTTTTACCTGTAAAGAAGTTTTGGTTTCAATTATTTTTCTCTAATACAGAAATTTATCGCCAGCTTTTTTTCTCCTGTGTGATCCTTTTATTAGATCGAACATCAGCAGCCTCTTCGCATTCTTCAGCACAGAAACAGATACAATGTAAAATACGACCTTATCACCTCTACAAGGTGGTATGTTTGTGTTTACTCAACTTCACCGCCAAAGGGGTAACGACCCTGAACTGTCGGCCTGAGAACACACGATGATAAACTGAGATCATTCAGTGCGAGCTTATAGGAGGGGGGGGGGCAGATAAGAAAATGGACTCCAGGAGATGTGGGGGGCACATCCTAGTTCTGATTGAGAATATTCCCATGGTGATTACTGCTGCACCGAAGAAGGAAGGAAGGAAGGAAAGCAAAAGCAAGTTCTGTTGCACTTCCTTGTTGTTTATATTGTAAACTAGCAGAATCCGCATTAAAATTGTAGTTATTTATTTTTTTAAAGGATAATATTTTTGTAAGAAATTAAGTAATTAAAAGAAAAACAGGATGTCCAGTATATTGTTTCTGTGATTTATCTCAATAGCAGTAGTAGATAAATGTTAGATGATTTTCATCGCTTAGTGTGAAACCAATTCCCCACACATTATAGGTCACGTGTCTTGAAAAGTGTTTGTGTTTAAATTTGGGAAAAATCACATAAAAAATAATAATCAGATTTTAAATATTATTATATATCACGCCAATTTCTAGGCTAATTATAAAAATGTAAAATTCATCCAAATAAGGGGTAACGACCTTGGAAAATATCCGTAGTCTACAAAGAACTTTACGCAACAACAATTTACAACATAAAGTATATTTATATTTATTATTATTACTACTACTTCACACCTCCAGGGAGTCCAAAGACTCATCGAGGGAGGATCCATCTACAACTGTCTCCACCACTCAATCCACCAACTTACCTCAACTACACCAATGCCATCTACCGCCGACCACCACCACTAGTATTTCCACAGACAATCACAAACATTCATGTTTACGGCGGGATTCTAACTCCCAGCCTTTTGGCTGGAGAGCGGATACGCTAACGACGAGTGGTTAGAGATATTTCAAGGCTAATATTTATTACATATAAATTAGCTTGAAAGAAAAAAGGTGTCTGAACTAATTAAGAGTCTTTAAGTGTTTTATGTATTTTATTTACAAATTTTTCAAGCTATCTATATATAATAGATAATATTTATTATTATTATTTTTGTATTAAATTTATGTTAGTATCAGAATAAATACTGCTGCTGATGAGATACTGGAGATTGAAAATAATGATTAGCAATCGGATGTTTATTTACCCTCGGTCACATCAAATTCAAATAGCAGATTAGTAATCTGCTATTTGAATTTGATGCATTATATATTAGTAATATATAATGTTTCATTTATTAAATAATTACCTTAGCAAATATCCAAAGGATTTTTGAGCCACATCAGAAGATTGATTGGAAAACTGTGTAGCTCAAATTCCTTTGTACGTAAAATTCATTAAGGATATAAATAATTTAGGTTCAAAATTAGATTAAGAATGAAGTAAAGAATTGTCATTCAGTAATTCATTGTTTCACACAAATAATGTGCGTTTTTGTTGTTTGTTTTATACATAATTGAGAAACTTGTAGCTTGTTTTGCATTTCAGTGAAGTTCAACTTTTGTTGATTCCGTAAAAGATCATAAAAACAGGATGGACAAGCCTAAATATTGATTACCATCATCTTTACAGAATCCAGTTCTTAATGGAATTATTTCTTGCTAAACTTTCACCTGGGTGTGGGGGCAAAGATGGGAAGGACAGTTACGTTTAATCTGCTGGAAGCTGTAGGCCTGGTTATCGCTCGCGGACGATAGCGGTACGTTTGTAGCGCCTCCGGTTGGACGTCCCCACTCTTGAAGTGTGGTATCCACAGCTGATAAAAGCAAGTGGGCTATCTTCCTAATATTTGTTATTCCATAGGTACATTTGATGGGGAAGGGAGGGGGATGGTTAGCACATATCACGAATTGCATTGAAATTATGTATCCCACGAAATGCCGCAAATTAATTGAGTTCTAGTGTTAAGGTAATAATAATAATAATAATAATCTCATTTTAATATATTTTTTACAGCATTTTTGTGCAATATAGTTCATTAAGAATCAGTTTAACGAGGTTGTGCTGTTGTTGATTGTTTTGTGTGATTTTGATGTCCCTCCACACAAGCCTTTACTCAAACCGTTAGCAGAGCAGCAGTTCAGTGCAAAATCGCATTTATCTTCCGTAGTCAGTTATAAATTGATTTGAAAAGACCAGAACTACATACGGAGTTCTTTATACAAACATATAAAACAGGTAGCTTTGTTTATGTTGAGAGCATTTATTTCATTGTGTTGATCTCGGGCTAATTGTTCTTCGAATCATAAAAACTACTTTCCCAGAAATTAGCAAATTACCACGGGCTTCGTATGACTGTCCATACTCATTTCTAGTAGTAGAATAACACGAGTCTTTCAATGTGCGAAGTTTATTTTCATGTGTAAATGAACAGGTGCGAAAGTATCAGCAACCTGTTAAGACTAGTGACTATTTGAAAGATTGGGCAAACAAATCACATCGTCATGTTGGATAGTCCACCACAGCCCAGACGTTTATAATAGGGCATTACAGCCATAGCCTCGAACACAATGTGGTCGGCTTTGTAATAAGAGGCCAGCTGACAGGTTTATGTGGCAATGTTGACGACTACGTTCTTTAACAATCACCACTGCCGTCTCTTACAGCATCTGAGAGCGACCTTCCCTCTCGGTCTTCGCAAAGGATATGAGGGCGACCTAAGGCATATTAAAGAGATCAAGAGGAAGAATAAAATATAAAAAAAAAAAAAAAAGTAAGGGGGGGGGGGGAAAAAAAGACCTAACGGGACAATAACAGTTGAGATGACCAACCCGATGGCCTACAGCCGGGTATGTACGTTGTAATTTTAGGCCGCTTGGACGGGAGGGCGAGTTTTCTTCGGGTCCGCCATAGGCTGAAACATGACTAACCTAGCCTTGCCCTCGGACGCTTTTTTCTAACTGGTAATTACAAATACCTGCCAAGCCAGCAGGCAGCTTCATATTGGTACAATATGTTGCCCTAACCGCTGTTCCAGACATCGGTGCAATCCCCTGTTTTTACCACTTGAGTAATTATCGGCTTGATTGACTGTCAACGCTTTCGTAATTGGTACTAAACAACACGTGCTTGAGGGTACGCATTTCTTGCATATGTATATTTTTGTAAGGAATTTATCTGCTGTGTAAATATGTTCTTTAAAAAAAAAAAAAAAAAAAATGTCAAACCTCTTAAATTTCAATTCTCTAAGTTTCTATTATAGTAATTTGGCGTTTGTGACATTGCTACTTAACTAATTAGGACATCCTGTTCTGGAGGGTGTTGCATGCTTAGTACGCATTTAGTAGTATTATAATTATTTAGTAAGGCTGTAGCTGTCAGGTTAAACTCCGGGCATAGTTCTTTTCTTTTTCTTTCTTTCTTTCTTTTTTTTTTTTTTTAATTTCCTTTCATAAACGAGCATATTTATATGCGACAAATTTGACTATCTTCTTAATCAAACTTCTTTCCACACCAACGTCACAATTCATCTCCAAAATAATTCAAGATATGAAAAATGGAATTGAAAAGTACTTGTTATACGTGATTTTGCATACTGGATCTGGTAACGCTTTCTTGAATTTAAAAAAAAAAAAACCTAGAACTTACAGTTTTTACTACGACCAATTCTGACTTGTTTATTTATTTTATTATTATTTTATTTCGTTGTGGAGTGTGAAAAATTTACCTTAATACATTTAACGTTTCAGTATTCAGTTGTTATCCAGAGTGTGTACGCTTAAAAAATAAATTATGCATAATAACAATGAATTTTTCCATGTTATGTTTTTTTCTGTATATGCTCGTTGTAGATGACGAATACAATAAGACACCTTTTTTATTTCCATATTAATTTTATATTTATTGCGTACATGACGTTCTCGATGTCTTTCAAATTCGCATGATTTTGAAGCAATAGATGAGCAATTTACGCAATAAACATACAATTAATATAAAATCAATATGGATATAAAAGGTCTTATTGTATTCGCCCTCTAACGGACATATGCAGAAAAGAATAAATACAATGGAAAAATTCATTGTTTATTATTATGCATAATTTATTTTTTAAAATAAAAATATATCGACCATTGATCTTATTTACAATTGCTTACTGCTCATTAGCAGCTGTAAGTTGTAGATTAAGCAGTATTGTAGAATAATTACTGTTATATTAATCACTATTGTAATTTAACAGTTATTCATTGCGGGTCTCACGAATAATGTTTTTCGTTCATCCAATTCCAATCATGGTTTTTAAGTAAGGCCTCCCTATCGAACCGCTCATGAATATATACCTTTGATTACAAATAACACATTCTTTACAACGAACTAAACAAAACTACTTTAAAAAAAAAGATAGACAGAATTATATATACACGAAATTCCGAAAAAAATGACACTGAAAACTTTTATTTCTCGTGGGATCACTTGTCTTCCCATTCGTTGCAACCTTGGAGTAACAATGAGGTCTGTAGGAGCGGTTACCGCACCATTGCCAATCACTACATCATCATCATCACTATACTACACCCGAAAACCCGCCGATTTAGGGGCATGGAACTTAACTGCATGTCTGTCTGTCGCCTAGAAGCCTCCACCGTCCTCTTGAGTATCACTAGCGTCGATTGTCATATTCTCAAGTATTGGCAGCGTCGATCCGATAGGTAAGTCAAAGTTCAGTTTCGCCAGCTGGGAGCACGCTAACTTTCCATGTTTCTCAATGAGCATCTCAGTTCATTGAGTGATAAGGAGTTTTACATTCGAGGAAACCATTGAAGAGGAGGCGGTCAATAGTATGTGGTGGGGGAGGAAATGATATAGTAGTAAACAGTAAAAAATTTGGGGACAATAAAGGATCCTCTCTCTCTGGACATTGCTGTCGCTACGTTAGAAGACCTTAAAACTTTCATGCTGTTTCGGAACAGTTAAATAATATTCTCACGGCCTTGGCGGGACCTTTTTTGCAGTCGTCGCCCATGTACTTCCAAGGCTAAGAAGCTGTTATTCCAATGGGCGCTAGTTTTCACCTATAGATTGAAACGGTTTCATAGTAATGTGTGTGTGTGCGTGAGAGAGAGAGAGAGAGCAGAACAGTGTATAGAGTATAAGTCCACATACAAAAGTCAGTGAATGCTCATAATAACCGAATTAAATATATAAAAAAGTAAAAAATGGTCGCAGAATCAAACAAATAAATAATTCAATCCATTGCATATTAGCCTTTATATACCGGAATAATTTTAATTAATTAATTTTAAAAAAAAATGGAAATCAATCCACCACAGAAGAATGAACGAGTATTAACCAAGTGACTCAGAATGAACAAACGTAATGAGTCAAGTTGAGAATAAACATGTGTTTTATTAAGCAGCAATGCGATTAGTACGTTATTTCATAGTTTTTCAATCCCTAATCTTGCATCTCACGACAAATGATTACGCGGCATTGGAGGATGTATTATTTATGCAAGTGTCGAAAACCAGCAATGTGTTCATCATAACGATAAACTGGTGCTTTTTTTTTTTTTTCCCCCCCAGAACTGGAGCCGAATTTTCGGTTTTGGGACACTTCTTTTTTCTTCTCTCCAGTTATGAAGTCAGCGATTAAAATTATAAATGTAAACCCTTAACTGAATAGTCCAGTGTTTTACATAAAATTGATATTCATTAACAAAAAAAAAAAAAAAAAAAAGACAGGCTATATAGCACTAGTTAAAATTGAAGAAAGTCGTATAATTTCCATTAATCGCGCGTACATTTGTTAAAAATAAACTTCTAGTTGTAACATGCAGTGCATTTAGACTATTTATTGTATGATTTTAATCTTCTGTTTAAACTTTGATGTGTTCTACTCTTACTTTTATTCTGCTAGTAGAAACAAACAATATGCATGCCTATCAAAACACTTTGAAGATAGATTACGACTTAGGGAATAAGTTACACGTCATTTGTGCTTTTATTACATTTTCCTTACATAGGGCTCTACAGAGTTATTAAACGATAAATTTTGTAGTTAAAATTTGTACAGAAAATTTGGAGACTTCCACAGCAAATAATAGGAGAGCTCCTTGTAGACATTGTTCAAGTTGAACTCCTTACCTATTTCAGGTATATTAATCAATACTCACAGCTCCTAGTTACCCACATCTGTCTTTTTCTAACTCCCACTGAAGGAACTGTAAATCTAGGTTAACGGCTACAGTCATAGGCTTACCGAAACCCTTGTTACCGTAAACAATAGAATGGATTTGACAGCCGTAGGGTAAAACAACCTTGAAAAGCTAGTGTCGGACAAAATAACGGATTGCAAAAGACACACCTGTGTGTCTTGAATAGCTACAGGTGGTTTAAAGTAGCCTTTTAAACGGTAGGGCTGAAATCTCAAAAGGTAAGGGGCATTGTCGTAAACACTTCTAGAAGAAACCTACGAGTATGTTAACAACACAAAATTATGCACAAGTTAAATAATTTCCAAACGTTGGCTTTGGCGTATCATCTAAACAAATAGAAAAAAAAAAAAAAAAAAAACTTGAAAATGTTTTTAAAGATTCAGAAGTTTCTTTAACATCTAACAGTGCTAAAAATCCGTACTAACCTAATGCACAGAGGTCTATGAATGTATGTGTGTGTCGTTTAACTGTCAGGTCACCCTGGATCAGAGGTAGACGGCGAAGAATCTGGTCAACGAAATCGTGAGCGGTGATGGCTGCCACATCCCATTTTAGTCGGCTGAGTACAAGTAGCTCCCAGTCCTGAAAAATGAAAGAAATGGCTCATATTAAATTCAATTATGAAATGTTTAAAATAAAACACAGATATCAGTTTATCTGAAGAAATAATTAGTACTGTGTGGTTTTATGTTAGAAGAAAATGCTTAATTCGTTAGGATCAATTCTTGATTAGGATCATGCTTCCTAGTTTTTCAACTGAAGGCGCCTTCAGTTGAAAAGCCTATAAAAAAGACCGGATTCGAACGCATGCTTCCTGAGTAACATGAGTTATCACCAATTTAGGATTTTTAGATAAGGAGGAGAATTGGACATTAAAGATTTCGATTAAACATTTCGATCTAAACGAAAAATTCTCCGGTTGTGTCTTGGTCGGTGAGGACACAGAACATAAAAACTACTTAAAAAAATTGCTACATAAAATCCTGCTCTTTATTACCCATAATATAAATAATTTTTAGTGCCCCCAACAATTGTGAATGGTTCTGAAAATAGTCCGTTGAATTCTGAAGAACGTAAAGAATAAAAGTAGCTCTACAATAGTTTTTAATGCGGTGTGTGCTCTATCTGCATTCTGCCAAGATTTTGTTAATTTTGTCAAAATATATCTTACAGGACATACTAAAAGTTTGAGAGTGATGGTAGTTAAGCATCCAACTCACAACACGGTTGAAACAATCCAATTAAAATGCATTTCTGTTGCTAATATATTAAAAATATTCCAGTTTGTTATGTCCTTAAATGATTACAGGCTACTAACAAAGATATTCGAGTGATTGAGTTTTCGAGGTGCGTCATCTGCATTGGAGAGCGAAAGAGTTCAAATCACGTCTTGGTGAGAGAATTTTTTAAACTTTTTTTTAAAATAAGGCTCAATTATTCAATCATAAAAGAGGACAATAAGTTTTTGCCTTTCGGAAAGTATGTAAATAGGCTAAATATTACATTAATCCGCTAAAGGTAATTCTAAACTAACCAATCCAATATATACGAATTTTTATGAAGGAAAAAAAGAAAGAAGAGAAAAAGAAATATGGTCTGCTCTCAATGTCTTGATAACAAGGGGAAAGTAGATATCGTAGCTTAAAAAAAGAGATGGTTTAAAAGGTAATGCTAAATGGAACATCAAAGAAGTCAGGATGCAAGTTGGAGTAAGAAATTTCTCTTGGAAGGAGATTGGAAAATGTATGACAAATGATAACGAAAATTGGTGCAAACGAAGATCTGAAGTGAACGAACGAATGAAAAATCCACGATAATAGTTCATTATTAATTCTTACATCTTCAGTATTTCTCCTCCCCCTCCTCATTCTGAAGTTTTGTTTAGGACGGATTTTTTTTTAATTTTTTTTGTCAAATCGTAAAAATCATCATTTTATATGCAGTTTAAATTCAGATGCCCTTCTTTTGCGTTCATATTAGTAAAATCCTGTTGAACAGTTCCTTTAAAAAAAAAAAGTTGCATTCACCATTATAACTTTCGATTTTAACCTATGTTAACCTTTGTCGGTCTTCTTCTTCTTCTTCTTCCTAACATGGAATATAGGCCATGTGGCCTGTTCCGGTCTCGTGCCATCTCTTTCTTGGTCTTCCGGTAACAGTTGTATTTGTGTTCAGTTATTTCACCCCAGGTGAAAGTGTATACCTCTATTTTTAAATATATTTCATATCAATAAAACTCCTTCAGTAAGTACTGAAGAAAATGTTATTATTTAATTTTAAAGACACTTTTTTTTGGTGGATAATTGAATTCCTATGACATACGTGTTTCTTGAAACAAAATACGTATTATTAAAACGCAATGCTTATGTATCGACTAAGAATAATACGGGTAGAAGTGGTGTTATTATCGGATCTCCCAGATCGTAGGGAATCGGAAAAAGCATAAATATTTAATTACATGCGAATATAACAAATCAATTCATATACAGAATAAAGACTTAACTTATACGGAATCCAGTTACGTGGATTCGTAGATAAGCGGTATATATATATATATATATATATATATATACTTGTGTATGTGTGTATATATATACACACACAAGTATGTGTGTGTGTGTGTGTGTATATATATAATTTCATACAGTACTTGAGAATTTGTAAAAACAATTCTTACAATGCTTAAATTCAACAACAAACAAAATTAGAATTTTTTTTTATTTTAGATCTTTACATCTAAACTCTTATATTTTTATATATAAATTTATGATATAGAACATTTAAAGGTTTATGTATTTAAAATTAGAATTTTAGCTAGTCATGCCATTATTAATATTAAAATAAAGAAAGCTTAAATGTATGTACACTATTTTTAGAAATAATCAAAATATTTTAAATTATCTCAGATGTTAATTCTATATCGTGGTATTTTATGTTATGATATTACTATGTCTATTTATGATGAAACTTACATTATTATTTCCGGAGAAATACAATAAATTATATTGATAGAAGGTGTATGACGTCACATCACCTTGAAATGAAAAGAAATGTAATTTTCGTTTTCTGTATTTCAAATAATTATCCTTGATCGAGTCTGTGTTTTCACCGACTTTCAAAAAAGTTGGTTACGATAATTCCAGTTAACGATGGTTGCGTATTTAGTATATTTTAAATAACAGATAGGTTTTTAACATGAGAATCTGATGTAAATTATAAACGAAAAGGTGTATTCTTTCAAATGCTGTACTGGTTAGTTTTTGTACGTGTGTGTCGAAAGTGTTTCAAGTGGGGGGATATTTCTGAGAACCTGAAAAGATGTCTCATTGGATCGTTTTTATGATTTCTGCCTTTACAACTCCCCGTTCGAAACCATGTGACGCGATTACGAACTCCACTGCTTCATCACTCTGGACGGCGCCTTTTAAACGCCTACGAACAATCTTGGAAGGCCATTTGATTTCGCTTGAAGCGTCATTCCAGAAGGTCATAAGACTTCTTAAGTTTGGGCAATAGTCTTCGTATTTTGTATTCCACGCAGACACACACATACACACACGGGAGGACTCATTAAGAACACCTAACGAAGCCACTTAAACGAGCGGACTCAACAAAGCACCCCGATGCCGTAAACTCATAAAATTCAGGATGAAAGACAGTGCATTTAAAATATTAGTCGAATTAACGCTATTTGGTTTTTTTAACAAACGAAATTCAAGTATGTCTAAAAAGCAGATCAATGCACGTGATTTTCAATGGGTTAGAATCTTCTGTTTTATTCGTTTGAAAGTTAGAATTATTATTTGGTTTTGTTTTGTTTATTTGTTTACAGGATAAATGTTCTTTTAGTATCTTTGTTTTGTAATAGATGGCGCTACATGTCTACGAAACTAAAAGGTGCTAGTCGCGGGAAAAATAAATAAAAATATAAACAAAAAAACGTTCTGTATAGAATTCTGCTTCAGAAGGATAAACAGAACCATTTTTTTTTTTCATTCCCCTTATCGTCAGGATATTATCGGTGGATATCATGTAAAACTCAAGTATTTTTATCTTCGTCCCCCCATACCGCACACTGTGAGCTAAAATATATAAATACTTCCTTCAAATAGTCTTGACCTATTCCCGGTCCTCAGTGAAAACAGAGCAAAATGAAGCGGGTAGCTAATCCTAGTATAGTCGATTTATGAGTAAGAAATGCGCACCTTTAAAAAAAAAAAAAAAAAGAAATCGGAGAAAGAGAGAGCATTTTAATTAGAGATCAGTTGTTAACGATGCCCAGATGCCAATCTTATTCGAACATTTTTTTTTTCTTTTGATGTTTTCAATATCTTGAATGGAGAATGAAGTTCTTCCTCATAGAATAAAACTGCTCATTCCTATTCCACTGAATATTTTTCTATTGATTTTTCAATTAATGATTTAAGGTTGTAATGAGAATAAAGCATTTTTGCAATTGAGATTTCCGAATTTTTATTTGGACTTGGACAAAACTATACTTTAGAGAAACCACGCGCACAATCTGAATCGTATTAAACACTTTTCACCAGACTGTGATAAAATAATTCAGGTATTTTGGACTGCTCTTCCTTTAGCATAACAAACACTCCCTCTTCTACAGATGGACGCAGTAGTCTAATTAGCCACTTGAAGTTCGAATTAATTTCAAACGTGTACACAAACTTATGTACAGCTACCTTCCCATACAGAGACTGTGCCTCACTTTTCGCAGTGTCCTAACAGCATCCTATCCCCCTCCCCCTTGAAATTCCTTGAACTCCTTCTTTTGTGTCTTTGAGCTGACGTGATATCATTGGCTAATAATTTTGGCTGATTTTTGCGTAGCGCAATCTTTTACCAATATCGCGAATATATAGGCCATCATAGAATAATAGCTCTTTTTTTTTTCAAGTCCGCAAGTTATTCTCCAAGTAATATTAATGGCATATCAATGCACAATTGTGCATTCTAAAATGGAGTGTAATCAAATTAATTTCAATATGGCCTATACGAAAGTTTTTTTTTAATTTTATTTTTGGTGGAAATTATTGGCCAATCTAAAATTCGTTTCCAGAAATTCAGAGTAGAATCTATATTTGAAATTTTCCGACTTTCATTGCTTATTTCTTTCTTTTTTCTGTCGTTTGAAAAAGAAAAAAAAAAAGCGATAAAATCACTGATCCTTTCATATTACAGTCGGTTCAGCGTCAATTCAATCAGATATTCATTATATCTGTTGATATCCCAGTTAACCCTGTTCGTCCAGGGCAATCTGCAATTGATTTTAAGATATTTCTTTTAAACGTAAGTTTTCAAGTATATTAGAATATAGAATGATAGTAAATTTATTTATTTCAATTTTCTAAATTAGAAAATTTTCAAATTTTACACAGGTTTCATTAATTATAAGTAGCTTCTAATACACCATTTTCTTTAAATAATGTTTTGAAATCATTAAGAAATATGAGTTCTGTTTAATTTAATTAATTTATTTATTTTCAAATACGTGATTTTCAGTTTCCAACTTCTGTAAGGTGGCAAGACTTCACCTAGGAATTATAACAATTTAAAATTGGAATGTAAAAAATATAATATCGCATAATAATGCGCTAAAGCATGCATTGTTTTGCTATTCGGAAACAATAATGAATATATATTGTTGGAAATTGCGAAACAATAATGAAGATATATTGTTGTTTTGTATCAATTATTTGAATAGTTTGTGGCATTGAGGGCTTTTCCCCACTTCTGCCGTGATGTTGTTTATTTAATCTTTTTTTTTATTTTTATTTTAACCCATGCCGCAAAATGACATGCGCCTCCCAGTTATCATAAGCCCTCTAGAAACTTGTCATTATATTATACATATATTCTTATCATCATATAAAAAAATCAAATATGTAATTTGTGTTTTATTTATCGTTAAGGTTTCTTTCACCATACTCAGAGTTTGCCGGTCTCATGCGGTGGCGGGGATTTTTTCCTCTCCCCGAAACTGGAGTTTTTCGGTCTAAAGAACATATTAACATGCGCTGCATAGTTTTAGTTGCCTGGAGAATTTTTTATGTATCCCCCACTCCCGAAAGCTTTTTGAAAACCTATAGCACATTCGTACTTGAGTTTGCAAAGGAGTTTTTCTATTTTCTTTTATTAATTATATTTTTATTGATTGTTTACAAAGTCCAGAAATCCTGCCCTAGAGACCCAACATTTTTTTCAGGCCTCCAATAAGCTGGGTGGTGGTCTCACATCGGGTGATGAAGCTCATCCATGCCCACGACGGGATTTGAACTCGCAGCCTATAAGCTAACCACTCAACGCCCGGAATTCTCGGCCTATCAGTTTTTTAATCCTCGTTCAAAGCAACATGGTCGCTTCTAAATATATATACAGTATATATGTATATTTTAAAACACTTTAAAATATTTACTAGTCCTGACATTTTTTCTTATTTATTAAGTCATTTTGAAACAGGGAACTGTTAAAAAAATCAGCTGAACAAATCAATGAAAAAAAAAAAAAAAGGAAAATGACTTAGTTATCTGAGGACTAATAAAAACAAAGCGTGGTATGCATCATGGAAACCAGAATAAACGGAACTCCAGGTACTCACGAAATCACTGTTAATCGAGTAACCATTAATCAAGCATGCAGTGTCCGTTTCTCTGTGGGTTTCCTAACTAAACATAAGTGACGTATGACTCCCCACCACCAAAGACGACACCTACTTTTATTCGGCCATATCAAGCACACACACACACACACACCAGGAACGAACGATAACAAACGGTTGCCACAAGGCAGATACTTTCCCATTGTTATCCACATCACGTGGCCTGCTAACTTGAGAACATCGCGTGATCCACTAGCCTTGACGCAACAAACCTTGCGCAGCCGATTACGTTAATAGCTGTTGTCACATCCTGGGTTGATGGTGAGAGCACAATTATTGTCTTGTCATTCGCCTTCATCGTTTTAACCATGGAAATGCTATTTTATAGTGTAATTCGCGAGATTACAGTGGGGGGAAGGGGTAGAAAGAAGAGTTATATCAGGCAAGGTGATTGCGTGGGAAACTAAACTAGAGCTATAAAGAAGACAAAGAGTTAAAAAGTGGGTATGGGACATGGGGGGAGGCTGCCTTAACAGGTCCCGCAATATTTAATGAAAGGGTACGCGAATTCCTGCTCACTCCTGGAAGGTTAGGAGAGAGAATATTTCCATGCAATGATAACGACCGATAACATGTCGAAAAGTAGAAATATAAACAGTCTGGCTGATCGCAATGAGTCGCTGTTTATCGTGTCTGCAAATCGCATATTCTGCTGTTGATTTATTATTTGTGACAGGGACGAGATCTGGGTTCAGATCTATGTTAAAGACGGGTGGAAATTTTTTAAGGCAAATGAATATTAAGTAGTTGATAGACCACATATCATGAATTGCCAAGGGAACTGTGGCATCGAAATAATCATTTGCATGGGAATCTCAAGGGATTAAGTCCTTGGGTCATAAAGAAGACTATGGTTACGCAATCAGAGCTTCAGATTCAGGTTTACTCGAAAACTTTTATCTATTTTTCTCTCAAGCATTTCCTTACTCGGCCTCAATATTGCACGTAGCTATTGGTCAAATCTTGCACTTTGGCAATAGTTGATCAAGTTAGCGTGTCCGCTTTCCAATCAACAAGTTGTTGGTTGCATGTGGTGACTGTCTTGATGACAGACGATTTATTTCCCGGTTTGAGATCACCACTCTGCTTATTGGAGACCTAAAGTGGTCCCCTTTGAGAAAAATGGTTTTGTAATTGTGTAAACTTGGGGGGGGGGGGGGGGTCACATAAAAAAATCGATTAAAAGCTTGGTCAAAGTGGATGTAAGTTTATGTCAATGACTTGGATTTTTTAATGCAAACACTTGTTTATCTTGTCTGAACTGCAACAGGCATGATTTTTTAAAATTATCCTCTTCTTCTCTCTTCTACGTGTTAGGCCTACTGGCCTGTTACAGAACTATCTTAAGCCCTTCTAAGTCGCACCCGTCCCGAGGGTGCGACTTAGAAGGGCTTAAGATAGTTCTGTAACAGGCCTATGCCTCCCGGTGTGTCCTAAGCCTGCAATGTTGCGTGTGTTCACGGGGCCGTTTTGCCTGCCTGCAGAAGGAAAAACCCCAGCTAACTGGGGAGAAAAACCCTGCTGTCCACAACCCCAAGACTGGCTAACTTGGCTATGTCTGGGAAAGATCCTTAAGCTCCTCACGTCGGCAACGGGAATCGAACCTAGGACACTCCTTCCCCAGGCATATGGTTGCGAAGCGAATAGCCAAGTTAGGACTTGGCTATGCGCTTCGCAACTGTGCGGACTTTTTTTTTTAGTATTTCATGAATAAACTTTTATTATTCATTAATCTATTCATTGTTATTTCATTCAAAAAATAAAAGAAAAGTTACGGTGGGAGTTAATATATATTTCAAAAATTATTGCATTGTGCCTGCCTACCTATCCTGGTAATGAAAATGTCTGGCGCATATGCAGCATAGCTTTGTGATTAAGAATATTTAAATTTAAGAAACGAATTTTTAAAAAAAAATGTAAAAAATCTTTTAAAAAATAAATATTTAAGAGTAAGAAATTTTAAAAAAATTAAAAAAGAAATATACGAAATATTCTGATCATTTGAACTAATCTAATATCACAAAACTTGAAATTTTTATTCCTTATGGGTTTTTTTTTTTTTTCCTTGCTTATATATTGGCCTTGATGAACTCTTTAACGCTATTAGAATCAAACCAGTCAATAGAAAAATTGGTCTCAATTATCAATGTTGACTTGGACAATTTCGTAGACATTAAGTTGGCAAGTATTTACAGGTGAAGTTGTAAAAAAAAAAAAAACACCTGTTAAGAGAATCGGAACTACTTCGACTTGCAAACGAACTGGGGCATCATTTTGAACTACGGTGGCTGGAAAAGTCTGTGGCAGGTTCTCTCCCCCCCCCCCCCCCCGCAGACGAAGCAGACAAGAGTTCGTGTTTATGCACCCTATAAAACATGTCCCATTGCTATTAACAGAAAATATCCTTAAAAAAAAAGCCGCGACTGTAATTTAAGCTATACCGTCCGTGACGCACCACGCAGGGACCAACCCATCACATGCCAGACAGAGTTTGAATTTTTGTCCCAGTGGGCCGGAGAATGGCGGGGATGAAGGAATGATACTCGGCTGCGGAGTTCAATAGCGACGCATGCCATTCTACGGGGAGCGATTCGGTGGGTCTTGTACTCGGAACAGAGCCATTCAAGTGGCTCAAAGACCCACTTCCGGTATTGCTATTGAACGTTGACAACCGCTGTCCGACGATTATAACGGCTACCGAAGAGAAAGCGACTGCAACCTGTGACCCTCGGAACAGTAACCCCAAACCGTAGGACTAAAAAACTATGCGGACTTGGACGTTCACTTGTTTCGTTCGGAAAATAGCGACGGGCGAGAACCATGAATGGGGGGCTCCAGAAGTGAACGTGGGACCACAAGCCGCTTTGCGTTCCTTGCGCTTTGTTTTCCGAAGGGAAGACAGCGAAGTAGGAGATGGGGGAAGGAAAGGTCAAAAACAACTAGCATCCTAGGTAAATGAAGGGAATCGAAGAATTCATAAGGGAGAGGTTCTTGTGGATGTGGGAGAAATTTCATTTATTCACCGAGTTGAATAGAGAAAGGGGGGGGGGAACGAAAATCGGATTTAGTGATCGTAGTCCAGATTTTTATGGATTCGGAAATGTCTTTTGTAAGGTTCGATTGTAAACATACGTTACGTTAAGTCAAGTGGATCCAATCTATGCACAAGCTGGAAAACATGCTGACAGTTTAAATCCGATCCGTGAGAATATATCAAAAAATATAAGCAAAGATATAGGCCCGCGCGCATCCAAATACCCATAGCTACAAATTGCATGCAACTGTTTAATCCCCACACGAGTGTTAAATACGTGGAGATCGGCCAACCAATGTTCGCAACTTCTGTTTTAGTTCACTTCTATTGTTTTCATCATACATTGCGAACCGATTTTGTCTTTTATCAAATGGAAACAAGTCCTATTTTTCATTGCCCGGTCTCACACCGGACAATGAAAAATAGAATACAAAGCGGGTCATCTTAACGCTTATAATATTTAAAATTCTAGAGACGATAAACCAATTTAAAACATGAAACTTTTTCAAGCCACTTCAGGCCTCCAGTAAGCGGTGTAGTGGTCTCACACCGGGCAATGAAATTCATCTCCCACCTAAAGACAATCACAAACATCCATGGCTACGGCAGGATCCGAACCCGCAGCCGTTTGACCACTCAGTCAACCAGGCCGGCAATATCAACGAAAATGATATATCCTGTGCTGATGCTCCCCTTCTTTTTTCACTTCGAGAGCTGTGAAAATATCTTCCACAACAACGCTCGATTGGCGTTGTTAGGTACCTGTCCCTAATCTGTCTGACAGAGACTTTTTTACTCGAATATATTTAACCGATGACAAGTTTTATTACACGTATAATAAGTCTGGGAACCGTGAAAATCAGTGTAGTATATAACTATAGTCGGATTACATCAATTTACAGACAAATCGTTCATGTGAGAGTATTTTAAATTTGTTGTATTAATAGTTTTCTGCCAGCCTGATTTGTTGTAACACAAATTTGTGTCACATCATTGTTGGAACACAATGATTTCTTTTAATGATTTAAACGGTATTTTGCCGCATATTTTATTACTAACAAAAATAATTTTATACGTATTTCAATTCCGAACCATGATTATTACAGACTGTACTGAGTTGGCGTTTACTCTAATCATAACATAATAATTATTTTATAAAAATTTATAATATGATGTTGTGTTTTATCATTCCGAGAGAGAGAGAGACAAATGAAATATTTAGTTTAGGTTACTAACGGTATTTTATAATTATGGTTTTCAGAACCATTTCGGTATGGCGCAAACGCTACTCTCGGGAAGCCCATTATGGTTTTCAGAACCAAACGTTACTGTCGGGAAGCCCAATAGGAAAGATCTAAAATTAAAATGTCACAGCGATGGTAAAAAAACACTGATAAGTATTAAATTTGCGACCGACTTAAAAACTGTGGTAATTTTTCTTGGAAAAAGCAGGATCATAAAAGCGGGATGATGTGATTTTTTTTTTTTTAAACCATTTCTTTCGGCTGGAAAAAACGGAGTTCAAATCTTTCCCAGGATGCAAGGAACCTTTTTAACAACTTTTCATCTGAAGGTGAGTTAGCCAGTCTCGTTTGGGAGTAGTAGGGTTCCCCCTACCAGGAACTCTGGTGTTTTTCATTCTGCCAAACCAGAAAACATGCTGGAGAACGTGCGCAGTGATCATACATTAATCCAGTGGCTTAACAGCCGTAGTTAATGAAGTCCTAAGTCCGAATATTTAAACGCGCTGCTCTTGCGTTTGTTGGAAAAATCAGTCACTGCATAATTATTATTATTGTTATTATTATTATTACGTGACACCTCCAGGGAGTCCAAGGACTCATCGTGGGAGGGCACACTACCCTACGGCAATGTTTTAGCATATGTTTACAAGTGACAACTTTAAGTTTGATCCCCGAAAGAGCAGGAAGTGCCGGGCTTTGGATTACTGATCATCGCAATAATATTTCTCGAAAAATACCGTATATCAATATGACATAATGAGTCAAATCCAGAGTGAAACCCAAACCAATGAACTGTTTAAATGCATTATTCTAATAGACACAATACTTAATCTTCTACGAATATCAGTCAGTTGCAAATTAATACAAATTGCCGGCCTGGTTGGCCGAGGGGTTAACGTATCCGCTCTCCGGCTGCGGGTTCGAATCCCGTCGTGGGCATGGATGTGTTGTGATTGTCTGTTGAAATACTAGTGGTGGTGACGAGTGGTAGATGGCATTGATTCAGTTTCGGTTAGTTGTAGTTGGTGGATTGAGTGGTGGAGACAGAGAGATGTAGAGTAGGTGTCCTCCCTCGATGAGTCCTTGAACTCCCTGGAGGCGCCACATAATAATAGCAAAACTATTTCAATATTAGAAGAATTTTTGTTCATTATAATGAATGAAAGGGAGAGATAGATGGAATCTTGTTTCACATCAAATGTTGCCAATAATAGCTTATACATCGTTTCTACAAAATAATGTTGCATTTGAAATATAAATGTTTTATATTTTTCAAAGTGTTTGACAGTTATTCTCTGCTCTATCTTGTGGTTGTCCGGTTATCGTTTTCCGGATAGATGGGACATGAACTTCTCCGAATTTCTGAAAATATTGTACTTTTAGATGACCATTTTCCGAATGGTATAAAAGATCCACTTTCTTAGTCACCTCGTTTGTAGTCCCAATTTTACATTCTTAAATTTTCTTCTGTGTGGTTATATAAAGTATACACATCAAAGGCGACGTCTGTGAGTTAAAAAGACAAAATTAATATTGTATTGTAGTACACATGTTAGTTTAAATCAAATACCGGGATTAATATCTCCATTATGCCGAATGATACAAAACTGCATGCAACGCGTTGCCATAGCTGTACAATATGTGCCAGGAGTTATTATCCACCAAAGTTAAGATGTCAGTAGAATAAAGACAATTCGATATTCTTCCGGAATCTCGGATTTGTTCATTCTGCAAAACAAAGCGTTCCCTATTAACAGACAATAATATACTAGCTTCCATTCCTCTGGCATAATTTCAATAACGTACATTAAGTTGGTCTTCAGTGATTTTATTCATGAGGATATCAAATATGTACTTCATTTATAGCTAACTTTCTATATAAGTAGGTAAGTTTAAAATACATCCGATGTAACATCAATTAAAATAGGTTTCAAGTATCCCACAAATTCAGGTTCTATTTGATCTCACACAATTTTAAACCCAAGTTCCTCATCAATGTTCATCACATCACTGATCCCCAGGTCTTGTTTTTCAGTCAAATGGAGCTCGGCAAATTATTCTTCCGAATGCCCTACCAAGGCGCAAATTTAATGTTGATGTCTCATTAAACTTAATTACTAGCGCCAAAACAAAACCGTAGGTTTGAAACTGATATGAATAAACAAATCAGATGTTTTACTTGCTTTTTAAATATAATTTCTATATAAAATAGCAATACGAAACGTAAACCTGATGATAACAAAACATAAATAAATAAAATAACGAAGAACAGAAAAATATTGTTTCAAACAAACGAACCAGATAATTTTACTATTTTTAACTGCTCTTTCAAGACGTAAATTTAAATAAAAATGATCCATATGTATCGCTTAATATATTCGAAAAACATTTTATAAACATTTTTCATTCATAATAATCAGTTTCAAAGATTATTAAGCGATATCGTAGCAAATAAAATATTAAATGCATTTCTATAGGATTAGTTTAAACTTATCAACATCTCTCATTCTAAACTGCAATTGGATAGTTTAATGCTTGGAATTGTATTTAAAAAGAAGAAACTTTAAAAGATGGAACTGAGTCCGGAACAGGCCACTTGGCTTATAAGCTTGGAAAGGAAGAAGAAGAAACTAAACAATTGCAATTGGGCATGCTGGTTAACCCAGCATGGTCAGTCGGAACAATATACCCCATGTGTTCGAGTTTTATGGTTTCCGCTTAGTGGAAACAAACGGACCACTCCCTGCACTCAGCAAGAGTTTTTCACCAGAATTCATGCTAAACTGCACCACTAATTTCTTAAACGTGGCTTCGGGGCATGGAAGATCACGTGATTGGAACAATGGGAAGGTGGGAGAAATGCAGTTATAGGAACTATTGGAGTTCTTTGGGAAATTAATATATAAAGAAGTTCGACTGTCATGATCTGTGAATTTATTATTAATTCATCGTATTGCATGCAAGTCAATGCAATACATTGGGTGGGAAGGGTGGAAGAATTGAATGGGTCTAGAAACTACAAAAAAAGAAATTTACGATTCGTTTCGATGTGATTCATTCCTTGATGTTTAAAGGATGACGAAGGAGTTAAACAATTTGGTTTGCCACCAACGTTTTGAAATAAATGATCTGTTTCCATTCGGCAGTGACCACAAAGCTACATATACTTTATCACGGCGGCGAAGTCAAAGAACTCGGAGGTCAGCAATTATAACCTTCGTCTAGCAATGTCTGGGTTACAGAAGGATTGCCTGACCTTGGGAGCATAGCGAATCAAACAAAAACAACTAAAAAAAAAAGGCAATGAATCTAAGAAAAAACCTTCACGTCATCCCACCCACACTACACTCGAAGTAGCGATACGTAGCATACGAAGCAGACATCTCACGATACCTTCAAGTAGGCAACGACCTAGTATCGCCAACGAAAGGCAATTCACATACATACAGTGTTTGGAATATGTGTGTGTGTGTACGAGTATGTAAACATTAACCCACAGGAGAGTGACGTAATTATCCCCATCCCATTGTTGAAAAACTATTATGGCTATGTTGTGATACATAGTTACAAATGTGCCTATACCGATAGACCTCAGTTGTTAACATTGTGTATGTCTGTGTGTGTGTGTGTGTGTGTATACAGTAACCCTTCTTGGCTACCAGCCAACATTTGTTACTAGGTGTCAATGTTAAATTAGGCTATGAACGGAGCGTTCAAACAGCTGGTCCACCCACGGTATTAGTGGAAGAGAGAGAGAGAGAGAGAGCTGTTGGATGTGCCCCAAATCTCGGTGAAAGTACTGTGCAAGTGCATGTTACCAGACACCCCCCTGTGTCTCTAGTGGTTCTAACTGCGGAAAGAGAGACGCTGTGACAGGAAGTCGCGGAACAACTCCCCTATTGCCTAATCTGAGGATTGCTTAACCTTTAAGTAATTTAAATCCTAAATAATCCCCGACAATAATCGTGGGAACAGAACCCTATAGATCTTTGTCTCACCGGACGAGATCGTTGTAGTAGGGGTATGTCGCTAATGAAATCTAAACCGGAGCACGTGCTGAGAACAATTACTTTCCGTAGCAACAGTTATTCTGGGGAGCATTTAATTAATAGCCGCCTGTAAGAATTTCTCCTAGTTTTTTTTTTTTTATTATTATTATTTTAATTGTGATGCGCTAATTAATGTAACGTATCGCTCAGTAGTGAGTTGATTTTTCGGCCAGTTCGAAACAGCTTTAGAGTTGCCTAAGTATCGCATTATTTAAAAAGACAACGAACTCGGTATACTCCCCGTCTTTTATTAATTCAATCAGCAGACTAAATGAAAGACTAATACCAAGGCAACTCTCTACCTTGCTGTTTGACTTATGAAATAATCATGATAACAAAACATAAATAAATAAAATAACGGACTAATAGGTTTAACCTTTACTTGGGAAACTCATTCTGAAGTCCAACCCTAGGTTACATGAGAACTTTAGAGAAAATGTTTATCACTTTCATGCATTACCCTTCCTTAGCTATCATTAACGATATTTATCCTACTTTCTTGAGTAGTTTATCTCTGGTTATTATTCTCCATTGAAGGGGCACCCAGTCGAAATTATTCAGACAAACTGGCCGACGTGTGTTCGTTGGCCAGTTTGTCTGTTTTGGGATTGACGATGGAAATGTAATTCCCGGGAGGAAAATCTCTGCCACCGCCGAAGGAGATCCTTCAGCTGAAAAAGAGGTGTTCACAAATGTTCTCGCTTTTCAACCGGGAATCGAACCTAGTTCTTTTCTTCCGACTGCACTTCTTCCACTACATGTGGTCTTTACGTCAACCGGTTTCTCTACTGGTCAGTAATCTGCTTTTAAACAGAACAAAAATTGATATTTGTCGATTCATTATCTAGTTCTTTAGTCAAGAATTAGGAAGTTAAAAACAAAGGATGTATGATTTTTATCTTACGGCAGTTCAGAATCAATACGGGCTTTTTAGCTGGAAAAATTTAAGTTTGTGGCGAAGAAAACAAGGAATTTTTTGATAACTCACAGAATTTGTCAATCTCTCATACGCAGACGGATGGGTTTTTCCTACCATAAGCCCCTGATATTATTCCCCTCCTCCCCTTAAAACATAAATTAGCAGAGAACAAACCCGACTGACGCCAATGATCTTGAATGTATTAGTTCACTCTTAATATTTTCCAACAACTGACCACATTTTATCCGTACTTACCAATAATTCCTGGAGGGTGATGGAATTGTCCGTGTAGAGGCATAACCTCTCGGCAACAAGTGGCACGTTTTGCCGTAATTTGGATGCTAAAAATAGACAGGCTGCTCCTAATAATTGTAGTTGACTTTTCCTGATCTTTACTACCGACAGGAACCTGTCCAAACAGTTCATAGCCATAGGAAACACTTCCACTGCACATTCCTCAGCTTCGCACACCTGAAAAACATTTAAAAATGAAAACAATTTAGTTTTATTGTCTTATTACTTGCTCCAAAGATCTTTTAAAACATCAAAGCCTAATAATGTTCATTTACATATTTTAATTCTTCTAAAGCCAAGATAAAATTTGGAACACCTCCAATTTACATTTAACCTGTCCCTAAATGGTAGAATAACCAAATGTCAGGCTTAGTGAGGTAATCAGATCGACTGACTGTTATCATTTCTTTTAATTATTATC
Source organism: Typopeltis vanoorti (assembly GCF_054136105.1). Classification (NCBI taxonomy): domain Eukaryota; kingdom Metazoa; phylum Arthropoda; class Arachnida; order Uropygi; family Thelyphonidae; genus Typopeltis; species Typopeltis vanoorti. The sequence continues at coordinate 60,179,997 of NC_143569.1, forward strand.
GGTATTACTGGCTCTGTAATTTAATGTCTGCACACACGCTTTACATCTAGTTCATTACAGAGATCTCTGCCAAGACATTATTTTTGGTGTTATTAAGACCAAAAATAAGATGATAAAAGCGCATTGCAATTGTGAAATACCACAGCTAGATTCTCCTTAAATATTGAAAGAAATAAAGTGATTACCTTTTGCAAAAACGCAATGATAGGTGTATACAGAGGTCGGTATGCCTAAACAGGAATTCTTTGATGGCGTAATATTGTTCAAAATTCATTAGAATAAAACCACGTATTTCCATTAATGGAGTTAATTAAAACTAGAAATTAGATACAAATATTTCGGTTTATATCTCATAAACCAAAGTTAACGAATAAATAATGAAAATTTCAAAAACAACAATGTAAGCGCGTGGAGAATATCTTTTCGTGTGTAGTTGCGAGAGCGCCTGTCTATCATTGAGATTTGGATGATGATGAAAAACTTTAATACTTTCTATGAAAATATGTTCAGATTTATAGGTGTTTCTATTTAAAAGCTTAGATCCTATGGACAGTGTTATAAACTCCATGTTAAGCCCAACTTGTGACGTATATTTAATTCGATATAGGATCGGCGTTCAAAAATACGTTTCGTCAACATGATTTCCGATGATTTCGCTAGAAGTAAAAAAAAACAGTAAAATATTCAGGTGCACATAATATCCCCCTTAAAGCAAGTCATTCTTTTTATGCGACCAACTTGGGAATTGTCTCAGTCTGGAAATTCTAGAATTTTCATTTTAGAACCCGAACTATCAAACCTTAGATTACAAACCACCCAATTTTGTACATGATTCTAAGTAATCTAGAATACCACTTGTTAAAAAACGTATTCATTATATCAATAATAAATTTGAAAATCTTTATAACAAACTTCCCAACAAGAAATGAGTTCTCATTCTTTCGAATCGGCCCCTAACATAGAAGGAATTTAAATCTTTTGGCCCGAGTACATAAGTTTACAACAGTTCCAAAATGTTTCCCTTGCATAGATTTTCTACGTAATATTGAACGCAATCTCTTTCTCTCTCAGCTTTCCTATGAAGACAAATAAACTACGCTCAGTCAATTTATCTATGGTTCTTAAACACCAAAGTTTAATGTTCCTCTCTAACTTAAAATTGTCACTAATGTCAATGCATGTTCACCGAAATTATATCAACGTTGATATTATAGGATCTCCATTAACTGAATACCGTCCATACTTTATTGGATAACGTCATTTCTCTTGATCTAGTTGCTGTTCAAACACTTAAAACTTATCATGGCAGACCAGCCAGGATTTTTGCAACGACATAAATCTCGACATGCAGATGTTCACTCAATAGGAAGTCATCAAAATTTCTAAATTCTTTTCCAACCTGTTGCCGTCTTCTTTTACGAATACTCCTTTTTATGAAAATGACTTCGTCTCAACGATAATAAATTAAAAGTGATTCTTTGATCTAATGGCTAGTTTGGACATCAACTTACTCCATTATTTTCCTCTTAATGACACCCGTGAACTTCTATCTTATCAATTCCCATCGGACATTGTAGATCTTTTGAAGTTCTTTGGGAATTTATGGGTGATATTTTCGCCACCTGAAAGAACTCGGCTCAAGAACTAGGAGAGTCTTCCTCCAAAAAATAAATAACTTACACCCTACAATCAAATTTACCTTAGAAACATAAACAAGCAATAATTTATTCTTTCTTGACGTCCGCAAACCAACTTCCCCTGCCAATTATATCCATAGACATCAGTCCATTCACAGAAATATGGTACTGCGAATTGCTATCAGGAAAGCATTAATCCGCGTAAATCTCGACATGCCGATGTTCACTCAATAGGAAGTTATCAAAATTTCTAAATTCCGTTCTTCAACAATGTCTTTTCGGTAAGAAACGGTCTTCCCTGAATGATTAAAACCAAAAACTTATAGAGAAAATCGTTAACCGTTTTCCCTCCAAATTTTTGCAATTGGGAGAACAAATAATTCTCATCGCTCATCTATTCTTATATTCAGGGAACCTCTGTTGTTCGTATCGTAATGAGATCCATCCCCCTAACCCAAACTAGTTCCTTTTATCTTCTCCAAAAGATAAACTAGAACCGCCATTGCGTTTTTATTCTCATCCAAATCTCAGTCTCAATGATGGAAATCCTAATAGTGCAATGATATTAAACGTAACGCTCTCGCGAACATTCCTAGGAAATTCAGTCCGTGCAGTTACGTTTTTATTTAAAAAATTTTTCCATTATTCATTCGTTACCGGTGGTTTATGAAACATGAACCGAAGTGTTTTATTTTCAATTAACTTCTTTACTCTGGATACGTGTTCTTATTTTAATCACATGAAATACTGAAACTCAAACTTAATTCCTTCTTTGTAAAAGTATATCATAATCTGTAACTCAACGTTGTGATTATTAAGCTATAAGATTTTTATTTATTAAACTTCAATAATTTCTTATGTAATCTGATGCCCAATTAGATAAATTGATAATTTAGTTAAAATCGTCCTTCAATTTAGTTATTAAAAAAAAAAAAAAAATCAGATACTGCATTCTCCATAGTTCAGGAATTTCGTTATTTATTCGGAGAATTTTTATGTATTTTCTTTTTATTTTTCTGTACCTTCAAATATTCCTCCTCTTTTCTTTCTCTTTCATTCCCTCTTTGTCCGTTTCCCTGCTCCATTCCTAGGAAACGATTGTTTAATGGACACATAATCCGGGCAAATGAAGTGCCAAAACAACAGGCGGTTCCCGAGTCTGAGGGTTTCGGGGAAACATTTATCCCTAAAGGCATAGTTTTAATTACTTGAAAAAGATTAATTTGTCACCGACTAATCACTAGCAGACCCACGGGGAAAGTTTAAGTGATCTGCAAGTTTCCGTATAACATAACTATTATTTGTTGAAGACTTAAAATTTGTTGACCTCACATACCATTAAAGAAAATGGACAAGTGGAGGATATTTGAGAGTGCTAATGCCTAAAATTAGCCTCTTCAATTTTATGGTTCAATAACATCCCAATGACAAAACATCGGACTCCTTGTATTCGACAAATATGAGATTCAAGAAATTCCCACGGCACAGCAAGCATGCGAGAAACATGTCATCTATTAAAAATGAAAGAGAAAAAGTATTGTGACATAAGTTCTTTTACTTGAGTAAAATACATGTCAGCAGAATCATAAATGACTTAACGACCGAACTTGTTCAGCTGAAAAGAGCACTTTCCCTCCACTAGGCTGTTTCTCTAGAAACGTATCTATTTAACGCCAACATAAATATTCTAGCGATGCCATAATTACAAATAAGTATTTTCCCGGACCACTAAAGACGGATTTATATGTTGATTGATGGATTTTCTAGAGGGGGGGATGATTTTTTTTTTCTTTGTCTTCTATGTCTCACGGCTTTTTCGTGTAATCGGTACAAGACGTCTTTCTTTTTAAACACGGATTTCCATGTGATAGATCGATATAAACTGGAAGTTGATGAACAGTTAAAATAAATATGGACTTGAAAGTATTTGTAGCTTTTATTTTTTTTAACGAAAGGCACCGAAAAAATCCTTGGACATTTCAGAGTAGTTTATGCTTTCTCTCGCTTAGTTCTGGGATATAATTCCTAATCGTTTTTCTGCGTGAGCGTTTTTTTTTTTTTTAATATAATTCCACTTTCGATAAACATTCTTTGTTATATGACAATAAAATAATTTTTAATATTAGGTTTGGATGGCATTCACTGATAATAACAATAGTAATTCATTGTTGTCAATGAATTATTTTATATTTTAGCATGACGTCATTATGAGGATTGTTGAAAAAGATAGGAGTAGAAAAAAGTTAACTTTAAAAAAAATATTTGGGAATAATTTTGTTTTAAATTATTTTGGCAGTGACCTAGTTTTATGACTACTATATAGAAGTATCCCATGTTCTTTAGAAGAATTATTTATTGACCTCGCTGTGTCAACAAATACAACTTTATGTTAGCGGAGTCCAAAAATCACCAGGTTTCCGGCTGCCATTGCCAAGATAATGAAGAGATAATAGTTTTCTTTACTTATGTCTTCCCCTTTTCACCCCTGAAAGATCACATTGATGAATGTCTTCTCAGAATGGCACAAGTTTGCGGACTCATCAGAAGATTTTAGGAACTTAGACGAATTTTGGTTATCACACATCGGAATATTTACATGAGTTGTTTTCAATCTTTTGGAAGTTCACAGTACACTTTTTTGATAATATAGTGTGGGAGAAGATTCAGAGCAAAGGAATAATGAAGAAAGTAGAAGACAATAATTTTAAAACAAAGTCAATATAACAAAGTGGAAATTCTTATAATATTTTCCCCAAAAATGCTTTGCTTACTAATATATTCTTACGATAGACCCGCCAACTTAGACGAACACTACATCAATGACTTTTTTTTTTTCCACTTTAGACCTTTAGACCACACATATTACCGTGAGAAAATATCATTTTGCTTTATTCGTGAATGTTTTTCTATTATTATTATGTTATTTTCCATTCTCGAAACCTTTTTCTAACTTCAATGAATGAAACAAATCTAGAATATTAACAAAGACGATATCAACAATTTTTAATATGTTCGATTTTTTTTTCTTATATAATAAGTAGTAAATTATGTAGGGGAAAAAAATTACTTAAACGACAAAACTCAGAGTTTCCATTTTGAAACGAAGTGTAATTTAGATAAACTCAAATGTTATTCTAACTGTAATCAAAAAAGGATTTTTTGCATGTCTACAAACCACTTATTAAAGCCTGAATAGTTTTCTGAATGTTACCGCAATGTATTAACAACAATTTTAATCATAGAATAATAATTTTTATAATTCAATATTTTGAAGAATATTTATAAGTTTTTCCGAAGAATTAAACATGTAAAAAACCAATAGAACAGAATTTTGGAAAAACCGAAACGCAATGTTATGTTTATAATACAATGTTGTGTTTATAACTTAGATATTCATCTTTACGCGTGAAGATGGCACTGTTTATGACCTCCATAATATGAACTGTGTAAACTAAATAACGATAGTTATGTTCGTTCGTAACACAAACTTGTCTAATATCGACTAATTACTAATGCCATAGAGCGACTTAAGTCGCAAACTTCTTAGCAAACAACATGTCGGACTTGAGTTTCGTGCTATCTGAAGTTGAATAGCAGATGAAACAAATATAAGTCCTATATAATATACACATATATTTTTCCGTTATATTTTTATGTATAGTTATGTCTACTCACGGTTTACCTCTTTTAAAACTTATACACATATATTTTTAAACGGCTAGAGACTTTATGTAATTGTTACAGATAATTTTTTGAATTATCTGCAACTGGGATTTGAGAACTAAAGAAATCAGAGAATTCAGGGGATTTTAATAACTATAGTAAGAATATGAATTAGATTTGGCTAGATATAATAGATTCGAGGTATTATACAAATTATACTAATCATTTTTCTTATTATTAAAACCTAGTCTGAGTATGGTGACTTACCTCTAGCATCCACCTAGCAACGACCTCCCTCATGGACGATTTTAGTCCTGTCTGGAAGCACTTGAAATAACATGACGAGATGGTATATCTGTCTTCTGTTTGTAAAAGGTTTTGAAGGACCCTATCATCGTCTAATAACACGCGATCTTCATAGGCCCTTCTCACAAAACTCGGCTCACTTTCACAACAAAACAGTTCCATGATCGAAAAAAAACGAGGCGGACTATTTACAAGCGATGACCACTACTCATCTTGGACATCTTATCGCAACGTGACATTTTTTTTTAAGAAAAGAAAAAAATCAACAACTCGATAAGAAAACCCACACTACTGTCATCTACACGTATACCAAAAACAGAAGACGGAGGGCAAGTAACCCTTCAGACCAGGGTCGGCAGATCTTACATGCGCGCGCCAAAGAATCTGCTGCTGCACTTGTTTACAGCGTCTACTCCAGCGACACACTTGCCGTTACTGTGTTGCCTTCCCTGAGCCAGCTGATCAGCTACGGCAGTTTATCCTGCGCAGTTGCTCCTCAGCCCCACCCACCAGTGACTGGCGTTCCTTATTGCCCATCGGGCTGTCCGTCAACTACTCTGGATGCCGGTGGCTAGTTCATTCAAGAAGGTGCCCAGCGCCGATATACGTGTCTTCACTGTCAGGTGGATAGCTTTCCTTTTCACCCTCGATAGCGGGGAGGGTTGGGAGAAGCCGCGTGCTTTTTCACAGGTGTCTGTGGGAGAAACGATCACACCGTTTTACTCTGTAGAGTGCGCTGCATTCATTTGCGCAAGCTTGAAAACTGAAAATAACTTTTGGTTAGCCATTCATATCCTACAATAAAAGTATTTCTGCTTGAGCTTTTATATTCTCAGAAACGATTAATTTGTGTCAAGACTCCGTCATTCTTTTGTGTTGTCAATTATACTAGAAACGTTTCCCTACCTTTTCTGGTTCAAAGAATCTCAATAACACATTTTTCCTTCATAGTTATCGCGAGAAATATAATGGTAATGTCGTAAAGATTACATTTCCCACGTGAGTTTTAGAAAAATAAATTCACCTCTTTTGTTTGTTTTGATAATAAGTATTTCAAAATATCCAGACGACTGTTAAAAAATAAAACGACATTGCGAATTGCATAATGTTACTCTTAATTATATTCTAATACTGTAGCATGAGTAGCTGACGTTTACGCCCTCTAGTGTTAAGCTAATTTAATGTGTGAGCAAATATTTATTTACGAATTTCCTTTTTCATTGCTAATTAAATGTGATTAGATTAATTAGAGTCATAATGGGGGGGGGGGGCTTAGAGGTGGAAGAATTACACATTCTCAGATTTAGTTCCATGTCAGTGAGGTCATTATTCACTGGCGCAAAATGATATCCAACACAGAGAGTTTTGCTGACAGCTAAGAATTGTGTTGCCAGATTACCGTTCATTTGAATTGGACTAGAAGATTGCCCCTGACCACATTAAAATGATTGAACACTGGCCAAAATGTCAAATTATACCCTATGGTGTAGATTTTTACCTTACAGACGTGTTCAGCTACAATTGACGAGATTGAATTACACCTAGAAGAGGGACAAAATCCCTTCTAGTAATGGGATCCTGTCCCAGAGATCGAGGAAATTTGTTTCAACAGCTGATAAATGATGGAAACTTTATGATATGATTTTTTTTTTTTTTTTGTACTGAACCCCAACTGTCGCACTTCAAGATCCTTTGAAAACCATTCACTGCAGTTTCCTCTTTCTGTTTTTCGAAACTTAGTGATTTTTTAAGCATAATTTGACTTGCTAGAGCCTAATCTAAATGTTTAGAAAATAGGATTTCATATGGCCTCAGCTTCTTAAGATTTGTATTCTGGTTGCTACAAATTTTTCGCTCTAATACATATTTCAGAATATTGGAAATGATACATTCCTCTATGAAATTGTCGAATATCAAGAGGGTTTAAATGAAAATGTGTGAGCTGATTTCGATGCCTTCGTAGTCTGCAAGTATGATATAAATGGAATTGTAGTAACTGATGGGTATAAACAGAACTGCCCTGTACTTAGTTCCTAGATGTTGAGTAGGTGTAAAGCAAACGCCTTATTTCAACTGGCCTGTAGTACAATCGTCTCTGCGAGTATTGCAACAGGAATTGTGCGGAAAACCCATGATCACAATCGGTGACGGTTTCAATCTTACTGTCCTCAAAAGTGGACTCTTGATGAATAGAAAAGCATATGTTGGACCAAAGAAACCTTGCAACGTTCCATTTTCATCTAATGGAAAACTCTGGATTGGACAACAGCAATGAAACTTTCAACAAGACCGCATTTTTCCAGCTATGAAGGACATGGCCAAAAAATATGTGCGAATGCTTTTCGTGATATCGTACAGAACTAACCTTGTAGCTTAGGTTTTTTTTTATTTTCTTCAATGATATAACAATAGAAGTGCGACTATGATCTTAAATCTATATTTTTCAATCCAAACCTTAGAAACGAATAAATATTTCAAACGTTTTACTATCAACCGGTAGCTTGAGTCTGTTTTTGAGATAATAAAGATAAGTATAGTAAAACACGATTGTTCTATGGTGAACAGCCTTGGACCATATCTTCTGTCACAAATCGGGATGTGTGAAAATTCGGTTTCAAGACAATAGCGTACGTAGTACGAATGAACTGGTAGTGTCTCAATAGCCTGTTGTGAGTATATTGCGTTTTGTTCTTTGGTGATTTATTGATTTTTCCAACAGCAAAGATACAAATAAAACATGGTATCCCACAAGAGACGCTATATTATTATCTACTCTGTTCAACATATACATCAACGACGTACAACCTGGCTGCACGAAGTTAAATATATCAATACGCAGACGACACCGCGTCCACATAGACATCAACACTGCTCTCTCCAAAGTACAAGACCTAAACGAAATCGCAAATTACTTCTACCAAAACTCAATTGTAATCATGCGCCCCGCACTACTATCGCTATATTGTCACACATACCGCTCCATTAACAACAAAAATAGCTGTCAATGTCCCATAACACATGCAAAATACCTTGGCTTTTACATAGATTGCCACTGTGAATGGACAAAGCATATAGAATACTTACATACTAAACTCCGCATCATTGCAGAAAAACTTTTCCAAGTAAAAGACATGATTCCATATAACATAAAAAAAAACTCCTATATCACGGTATCTGTGAATTTTTACTCATGTACGAATCATAGAATTCTGAGCATTAAAAATCTGAAAAACTACATAATGTTACTAAGGAATTACTTTAACATCACCTATCGTAACAAAAGAGATGCATATCGCATAACACGACCCACAGCAACTCTCTACATCCCTAGACCTTTCAACAACTCATACGGTTCTTCTGTGAGATCACATCTCATACCCATGCTACTCAACAACTATCACAAAGTTTAAAACACAGACAATTACAGAACATTAAAACAAGAACTTTGGAAGCTATACCAACACAGTTAATATAGCGTTAACGTCTATTTTCACTTCACAAACCACCAGCATCCAACGCCTACATTCCATCCATAAAAAGACCAAACAACATAAATAGTGTATACTAATCCCACTCGCTTCATAAAAGCTAACCCTAGCTTCGAAGTAGGTGGGATTAGCCCGCCTCAATCAACTAGTCCTCATAATCACCATCATCATAGTTGTTATTAATATTGCTATTATTCACTTAGCACTAGCACTGAACTCTTCGAACAGACTGAAGATGTGTTAACCGTATAATTGTAAATAGCCTGAATAATAATAATAATCTCTCTGTGAAATGTATATTTATAAAAAAAAAAATAAAATAAAATAAAAATAATACATTCAGAGTTGTACACTTAATCCCTGTAGAGACGAAATAATGTTACCTTATCTTAGTTGTATAAAAAATATTGCTTATTTTAATAATAATAAAATTATTATTATTATTATTATTATTATTATATAACATTCTGTACTAAACCGAAAATATAGTATGTGAATAGTCTAAACGCACATTGCCTGTACGATAATAATAATAACACTTTATCAAACTAAAAACAAAAAAAAAAAGGAAAAAATATATATAATAAAATGTAAAATGCAGCATGTAATCATATTAACTACCTTGTGTAACTATGAACCATATTTGCAAACGATTACTGTGATGGTTATTATTCTGTTATGTGAATTCCGTATTATGCCATTATAAAGATATTAAGAGTGAAATGTGTAACGTAAGAAATTATAGTACTGTTGCCTAAATATCATAAAATATGTCATTTCTCTGAGAAGTAATAAAAAGTGAAAGTAAAGTGATACAAAATTATTGTACTGAATTGTAAAATTGTCAAGTTTCATTTCATAAGATTACAATGTAGATGCGTATAACTTATGTGAAGATACTTATATGCCGATATGTACACATGTATATAATGTAAATAAGTAGGTATGAATAAAAAATATTTTTTAAAAATTAGGTTGAAAATATTGGGGTTAGAATCTCATTTAGGATGCAAAAATCTAATTTTTTTACCAATAAGAGATTTTTACACCTGAAAGTGAGCTACCAAGTCTTATGTGAAGGTGGCATGGATTTTCCTCCCTGAAACTGGGATTTCCTTTTTTTTTTTCTTTTTTCCCCGCAAAACCGGTTAGAAAAGCACGTGTTCGCTAATTTCAACCAATAAACTCATGAAAATTCAGCTGAGAATCGTGATTTCTCGATCGAAAGTGTCGGCTTCAAAAGTCGAGAAACCCCTGAGAAATCTTTGTCATTCGTCAAAAGATGTTTTTCTGAAACATGCCCATAACTAGTGGAAATCGTGTCAGTTGTTCTGCGACGATCAACGCGCAGAGAACCTTGAAACTTTTCGGAGTTTCAAGGTTCTCTGCGGGTATTCGCATAGAAGATATTTTCGGGCATTCGCATAGAAGAACAGGTATTATTATTAATATTCAAAATATTCATCATTGGAATCCCAGGACCTATCGTCATACTGTACCATTGCACACTACGTTATTAATGCATTTCTGTCTGTTAACTGGTTCTTCCAACCGGTTTGCCTGTTTTGTTGGAGGGAAAAAAACACCTTTAATCTTCATATGAGATCGGCTAACTCCTTTCGCTCCAAAATCCATTACAAAGACTGTTCGAGTTCTCACAGGATTCGAATCCAGGTCTTTTCAGCCAAAGGGCATCTTCGATACCGGACTGAGCTATGGATGGTTATTTTGATTTCAGTGTTGGCCATGGGACTTGAGACCAGCTGGTCTTATTGGCCGGTCTTACCTTGCGGGAAACAAATGCAAACAAACAAATGCAGCACTACTCAATATTGCTACGGTACTGATCAGTGCTGTGAATTTCTTTCTAGGCTGATATCGCTACTTTGTGACTTAAAACAGGAAGTAATAGCATTAGCATCCAGAACAAACCTATCTTTCTTTTTTTTTTTTAATTCGGTTCTCATTCCTTCGGTCCTGTAATATTAACATAACTTTTGGAGGGTTTCGTGGCATCGTGGAGAATCCCAACCAGTTAGTCACTAGCACATTAAAGTCCATTGCGAGAGAAGGTAATGCTTTAGGTGACTTTTAGTTCAAGTTAGCGAATAATAATCTCATCTCACTGCAGCTCTCTTTCATGTATTTCAAGGAAATGTTTTGTTGATGTTGGGAAGAGAGAGAGAGGGGGGGGAAGGGGCGGTTGAGCCTACTTTGATAGCTAGAATGTAATTCCTTACAACGTTTTTGAAAAAATTATCGCTTCATATTCTGTGTCTTTCCAAATTATATTTTATCTGAAGCAATCATAAAAAAACCAAACAAAATGATATTGATTATGCATAGAAAATTACTTAACCTTCTTTCTAAGTTCAATGGAATAACCTTTGGACATTTAGGAATAGCTTTCTACTAACCGCTATTCAAAGGCTATCCTCCGTCATTTCTCTGACGCTATCGACTCACTTTAACTCTTGGCTTCTTAGAAGCTTACAGCGAAATCATCTTTCTCGGAAATTTTAACTTCCAAAACTCCAAATCATAACGAATCATGACCACTTTCCGAATACTTTTTTTTTTTTTTTACCAGTAACTCTTCTGAGTAAACTCGTGGATGGCAGTTGTTTTCTACCCATTTCATATCGTACCCTGATACAGATTTCTTCCTCTTCTTCTTACCACATTTTACATAGTCCTTATTCTTGTGTTTGACATTATAAGAATACCATGTAGGATTATCTTTGTAATCCTATTCTAAATTCATGATGCTGGCTTGGCTATTGTTTTCGCACTTCTAATTCAAATATTTTCACTGACAGCAGCATTGAAACATTTCTTATAGAGATAATTTTTCATTTATTTTAGAAAAATTTATTCTTAATTTTCATTTAAATTCCTTTATTTTAGCCTGGATTTTTCCAGCAGAAATGCAAATACTAAGATAAGAATGTCCAGCAAAGAATCAAGTATATCTGTTACAAGCGTTCTAGAGTGGTCATAATCTGATGTTAAACCTCGCGACCAAACTCAGCTCTCTCACATTTTACAATGCGAATTCAAAGAATTCGCATTATAGAACATGGCTCTTAATTAAGTCATAATTTCTTTACTATAAGCTTCTGACTTAGCTGCCGTTACAGATGAAAAGGTTTATACCTAAATAAACATTTTTCGACAGAATTTGTTCAACAAAATAAACTTTTTCAACAGAAATATTCAACAGAACCTTTTCAACGTGGTGATAAAAGAGATTTTCCTTCTTAGAAACTTTTTTTAACTCTCAAAACAAACAAACTAGCCTTCGAACACACACAATTGATAGGCATAGCTCAATAACGTCTTATTGCTCTTTGTTGCCGCCTTACTAATTCTAAACCAACAAACTAAATTCTTGTTCAGTGCTGATTGACAAGCAGTAAAAAAAAAAAAAAAAAAAAAAAAATACATATATATATATATATATATATATATGAAATTTCACTTTTAAACAAGAAATGTTTTTAAAAGTTGGCTGAAACCTTACGAAAATCTTTACTATAACGAAGGCTGGCTGTCTCTCTCCATCTGAAGAGGGACAATTTCCAATTGATTCGCAAAGCAAGATATTCATTCGCATTTAATAAGTGAAAAAATGCATACTTTGAATGTGTGTGTGTGTGTGTGTGTGTGTGTGTGTGTGTGTGTGTGTGTGTGTGTGTGTGTGTGTGTGTGTGTGTGTGTGTGTGTGTGTGTGTGTGTGCCACATAAAAAACACTATAAAATAAACATAATTTGTAACAGCGATTAAGGATTTATGTTATGGTCAATCCGTGTTGCATCTAGCAAAAAAGACAGTTCATGCCTCTGAATAAAACGAACAAAAATGAAATATCTCTAACGATTGTTACATTACTCTCGTGGTCAGTTAATTTTCGGATATGTACTGACATCAAGGAATTTATTACATTTAACAAATAAATCGAAAATAATGATAAGTAGTGCAAAATCAGTTAGTGGCCGTGTTGCAGCTCTTGGCTAAGCCTATAATGTGGGAATTTATGATCTAATATATAATATAGCCTTAGTACTTATTGCACATCGTTGTTAAGCTTCAGTTGCTATTTTGTTGTATTGATACTTGGGGCGTTTTAATTTATGTATAATAAAAGGGTCAAACGTTGGAATCTTCTTCGGCTTTTTTTTTTTTTTTTTTCACCGTATGGACAACTATACGTCGTCATATCAAAATTTCAGCGCTTCGGTATATAAATTAAAAATAAAATTATACCCAATACCCGATAACTGCATTTGCTAACGTTCTTTACAAACAATATTGTAATATCTACACGATATTATGATACTGTGCCAAATATATATATACAAACATCAAATGCCACTGTCTCTATGAACATTTCAATAATAACTGCAGACAGATGAAACTAAATAAGAATAAAAATATGCATCTGTTGGGGAAGATTTGCTTTTTCAATTCATGTCTGGAAATACGCGACTCGCGTATTAAAATAAATAGCTCATTGTTAGTAAGTTTAATATATCATCTGTAGTAGGCTTATTTCATCCATGTTAAACTGCTTGATTAGTATCGATGGTGTGTGTATAAATATATATCATTTTGTATATGTATGTATCATTCCGCCGCTTTTGAATCTTTTTACGCAGCTGTCTGTTAACAGTTGCAAAGTATTATATTTTTGTTCTCTTCTCAGACAAAATGGGTTTTCTTTCGTGGTATGGAATATTAATCCTGACTTGCATGGTTACTTTTTTCTCAATGTCTTTCATGTGTTCACCTTTGTGAATTTCTGCCGGTTTGACCCTTCTGCCCTATATAGCAAATATCACATGCTGAATAAATTTCATAAATTCTTGGTTTCTCCATAAGTGAATGCGACGGTTTTGTGTGTGTGTGGGGGGGGGGGGATCTAAGAATAAACGAAACTATGTATATCTTCAGAATATATGCTAGCCGGACAATCACGTGCTTCTATAGAAAAGCATATCTTCTTGTTATTATTCCTTTCCTCCTCTTTTACCTTGCGGTGTTGGGGATTTTTCTACATTTAATCGCTACCGTATAAGGGATAAGGTGGTTAGTCCTATGTCTGTAGCCGTGTGTGTCCACGGGCCGGTTGCCTGTTCTGGGGGACGATAAAACCCGAGTTTCCGGATGAAACACGGGTTTTTCTCCCCTGCCTCAGTATGAGACCGGCTAACTCACCTTTAGTCGAAAGAGACCAGATAAAGGTTCCTCACATCATGGACGGGAATCGAAACCAGGTCTTTACGACAAAAGAGCTCCGTCTATACTGACTGAGCTACGGAGGTTTAGGAAAAGCATACAGACATACACACATACAGGCGGTCCGTGGGTTACGGACGACCTGACTTACAGCGTTCCCATAAGAATAATTAATAAATTAATTAATAATTCGGGAGCTAGTTTCTTCGCGTATGTAAAGAAATCCGCATAGCGTAAGCGGTTCGTTGGCGCACCATCTTTACGTTAGCGGCTAGTCTGATTGATGTCCAATTGCGGTGCATTTCCACGGCAATTGGACATCAATGAAAATGATGTCACTGACTTACTAGACTCCCATTCACAAGAAATAACTTATGAAGACCTCATGGAGATAAGGTCTTCATTGGTTATTGAAGACCTTATGGAGATAGAGAAGGAGCTGATAGAAACACAAGAACACGACGAAGAATCAGAAGATCCAGAACAAAGAAAGTTTATGACAAAAAAAAAAAAAAATGGCTGAGGCCGCTCGTCTCATTCAAGCAGGATTTGCAAAACTTCAGGAGCAAGATCCTAACATTGAGCGGTTACTAAACGTTTAGCGTACAGTTAGTGAGAACATCAGCTGCTACAAGGTTATATGATGAAAAAAAGAAAAAGGCGTTGTGCAAACAACCCTAGATACCTTTTTCAAGAAACCGACTTCAGTGGTAAGCTCTGCTCCCCTCTTCCATCAACAGAATCAAATCCTGATTCTCCCTCATCCACTCCAGTACCATCTCCATCATCATCTTCCGATTAATGTTAGACTATTTTCTGTTTATGTTCTCTTTGTTTGAATTGAAAAAAGAGAGAGCATAATAGTTTCTGTAACTCATTATTACAGAACAAGAGTATTAATATTATTATTACAGTATTACACTGTATTATTACTACCGTATATGCGCTGTTCGTCAGTGATCCGAGTTACCGAGTTACTAAAAAATTGTAAAAACTGGATATTTCAAATAAGATAACAACAACATACAAATAGAACTCTGTTCAATCCATGGGCAGTCCTCTTTCATCAGTTTTAGCAAATCTTTATATCCTAAAAGAATACCATCATAATTCAAAATTGTGGAAAATGTACATTGGTGATATATTCTTTGACGATATATTCTGGAACCATGGACTACTTTCAATTTTTTACATTTCCACGAGTACCTTAATTGCCAACACCCTAACGTAAAATTCACCCATGAATTAGAATCTAACGGTTTCTGGATCTTCGACTAATCAAGGAACCTGGCAAATTTCTATATTTCGAAAGCCTACACTCACTGACAGATATCTAACTTCCTCTTCCCATCATTACAGACTTCAAAAATTGGTGGGGTATTATTTCCACAATAGGAGCAAAATCCCATCTCCTCATTACTGACAAGGATGAGCTAGATACAGAACTTCAGTATTTATAAAACATTTTTTCTTGAAGATGGCTATAATGAATGCTTTGTTTCAAGACTGCTTAGCCAACACGAGATTCGAGATACTTCTAATGACGAGGAAAGTAGAAGATTTATCACTCTATCACTACTCCGATCCACAAAATATCGTCATGGTCCACTTAAATATCTAGGTGTCTGTCAACTGTGGTGCAAATGCAAGTAATGGTGCAATAAATAGAAGGAAAAATCTATTCAGCAACGCATTGAAGAACATCAGAGATATTGATTACCAATGAAGCCTCAGTTTTGACATCATATATACTCTCTTCAGCTGACCCACATAACACTTCATCAATGAGAATCAAGTGTTATGGGATAAATCTGAATTATTATACCGTTGCTATGACATAACCGAGAGACGAATTTAGGAATCCTCAGAAATGACATTGGATCCAAAACATCTAAATATAAACCCAAGTTATTAACTTGATGGAATACATCCAAATCATAATTAGCCAACTCGTGTACGCGAATTGCTAAATGCACACGTGCTCAACAATGCAATGCAACAATGCACAATTAAAAATATTCTAAAACCATTAGAATCTTGTATAACTACATAGTGGTTGTCACCTTTATTAGTTTTTACTGTTTGTCTACTAGTTTGCATGTTTATGCCTGAAGAAATCCTACGTAATTAGAACGGACCTGATCTGCTGAACTTAATCTTGGAATGTAATTGGTTAAGTTAATGCTTGAGCATCTATAACCTTCTTGTATTCGGGTATGTGTGAAGCAGAGGCTACTTTAATTCCATTACTGTTTATAATTCTGAAACGTTGAGCTAATACAAAAAACGACTACTTTCCATTGTCTCTTACCATTGACTTTATAGTCCGCGCGGTCACCCTGGCTTTGTGCTTCGCAACCATATGCCTGCGAAAGGAGTGTCCTAGGTTCGATTCCCGTCGACGAAGTTAAGGATCTTTCTTCCTCAATCATAACCAAGTCAGCCGGTCTTGGGCGTGGACAGCAGGGTTTTTTCCGCCAGTTTATCTGGAGTTTTTCATCCCGCAAGCAGGCAAACCGGCCCCGTAAACACACACGGATTACAGTCAGGAATACTTAAGTCCCAGCCATATGATTCGTCAGCTATGCCGGTTCTGAGCCCGGATAAAATTGGGGGGGGGGGGACTAAGATAATGCCGTACCTCCCGTAAAAGGGACTCACGGCCGTTGTATCATCATACGAAATTTATTTATTTATTGACTTTATACGCATTTGAAATCCCGAAGGAGTTCACAGAAACAGCAAGATTGTTGAATTGATACAAAAACTATTTTTTATCTGTGGAATGTTATTTTTGCACACATTTTATTTACAATAATCTACACTGCTCAAAGCAATTAGGGAAATATTTTGGTTTTCTTGTAAATTATAAAGTTATCAAAATAATTTACAAATGTAGCACATTTATTTTAAAATATTTTTTAATATACAACAGTGTAGACCACGCAACTGTGTACAAAATCATGTTAAGCCTTATCGAAACGTGTCTTAGCCGTATTAGCATGTGGGGCTTGTTGTGTGGCTTGCTGATTTGGGCTTGTTGCGCTCACTTCCACAGTGCATAATTATCACTTCAATCGTAAACTTGTATCACCTACCACCTATTATTTTGTTAAAAATGGCAGAGCAACATGATATCCCGGAATCCGTGTCTTGGAGAGCCATTGGTCGATTAGAAGCTGGACAAAAGCAGCATGTTGTCGCTCAAACTTATCGTGTATCTCAAAGCGTAATTTCGCGACTTTGGAATCGCTTTCTGGAGACGGGAAATGTTTGCCGAAAACAAGATAAAGGTCGTCCATCACAACAACTCCAAGAGACGATCAATATTTGTCATTACTTGCCAGAAGAAATCGAACATTTAACGCAACACAACTTCGAAGCGCACTTGCCGCAGCAACAGGGAGGCTGGTATCGACACAGGCAGCACGAAATCGTCTTTATGCCATAGGTTTATGGCATAAAGACGATTTTATGCTCGAAGACCAATGGTTTGCATTCCAGTTACTGCAAATCACAAAAGAGCCTGAAGAATTTGGGCACAGGAACACCACAGTTGGACAAATAAGGATTGGGCTCGTGTACTTTTTAGTACACGACGAGTCCAGGTTCAGTCTGCAACTACAGGGTGTCCCAAAATTCACGCAAGAAGTAATTTTGATAGAAAACACAGGTTTTTAATTAAAAATTGTCATTTCTTATTGATTCATAAAGTATACAGTATAGGGTTATGCATGGAATAGCATATCGGGTAAATGGCCTCCACGGCTTTGCTGGCACATGCGCACTCTTTTGTCGAAATTTTCCATGACCGTTTTGCATAAATGTGGCTGAATTTCGTTGATACAGCGCTCAATTTCCTCCTTCAAGGCGTGGGTGGTCGTGGGCTTGTTGGCATAAACCTTAGACTTCAAAAAACCCCAAAGAAAAAAGTTCAACGGCGTTAAGTCACATGATCTGGGCGGCCAATTCTGATCACCAAAACGGGAAATTACACGACCAGGAAATGACGCATGCAGTAATTGAATTGTTTCTCGGGCTGTATGGCGTGTGGCACCGTCTTGTTGAAACCACATATCGTCCACATCCATATCTTGCAGTTTAAGCACAAAAAAACTGGATTATCATGTCGCGATAGCGAGCACCATTAACTGTTATTGCCTTACTAGCCGCATTTTCGAAGAAGAATGGACCGATGATGCCTCCAGCCCAAAATCCGCAACAAACAGTGACACGTTGTGGATGCATTTGTTTCTCAACAATCACGCGTGGATTTTCTGAACCCCAAATGCGACAATTTTGTCGATTAACGAAGCCATCAAGATGAAAATGAGCCTCATCGCTGAAGATGATTTTGTTCGAAAAATAAGCATCCACTTATTGTTGTTCCATAATCCATTCAACGAACTCTCTTCGCTGTGTGTGGCCATTTTTAATAACCCTGAACTGTCAGCTGTCACGCTGTCTTTTTTTTTTCTCGTTAGCAACACTTTACCGCACAAATGGCGCTAAATTTAAATCTTGCGTGAATTTTGGGACACCTTGTAGATAACCGACGTATCTTGATATGGCGTGAAAGTGGACCAAGAAATAATCCAGTGGCGCACTAGGATTTAATCTTGGAGGGGGCCGAGCGCTCAGGATTTAACCTTTTTTTTTGGGGGGGGGGCGAGTTGAGTAGACGTTTTGCGAATACACACTACATATCGCATGACCTATAACTGAGCATCTGCAGTGATCGCTAATTCATAAGTAGCACACAGCATAAATAAAAAAAATAATAATAAATTTGAATTAGGAAAAGATTTTTGGAAATTTTTCTAGTGTTTTTTCCTTTTCTTTGGGGGATGCCTGGGCCCCTTGCCCCCCCCCCCCCCCCTCTGGGTGCGCCACTGAAATAATCCACAGTTTTTTCGTGAAAGATCCCAAAATCAAGGTGGGAGTTTGATGGTATGAGCTGAAATAAGTATAGATGGCCATACTGACCTCTATTTTATCAGAAACGGTTCCTTAACAGCCCAAAGGTATCGCGATGAGAATTTGGACCCTATAGTTCGTCCATATACTGCTGCAATTGGCCAAAAATTCATTTTTATGGATGACAATGCTCGTCCACACCGTGCAAATTTAGTACAAGAGTAGTTTGAAGAAGAAGGTATTGAACGAATGGACTGCCCTGCCTGTTCACCGGATTGTAATCCAATCGAACATGCCTGGGATGCTTTAGGTAGGCGCGATTCTTCTCGACTGGTGCCACCACGATCGCTTCAAGAGCTCGAAATTGCTCTCAGAGAAGAGTGGGGAAATATCCCACAAAAAGTCTTTGATCATCTTATCTGGTCCATGCAATCAAGATGTACCGCTGTTTCGGCTGTTGATGGAAACCATATGCCCTGTTAAAAATTAACAAAAGCGTTTCGGGCTATTCTCGTTGTTATTCTTGTTAAAATTATTTCACGCTAAAATGTATAATTTGTTAAATTTGTAATAAATATCGATTATTTAAACAATATCTCATCAATTACATCCTATCCATAAGTAAGAAATATTTATTCGTGTGTAAAGTACCCAATAGTTATAATTATTTGCTGAAATTTATAATTATCCGACAGAAACTAAAATATTTTCTAATTGTTTTGAGCAGTGTACATAATCTCTCTCTCTCTCTCTCTCTCTCTCTCTCTCAATAATATGAAATGAATTTTCTCATGGGTTTTCGCGCCATATTAGGACTTTCAAGACTGAATAGACAAGATTTTTGAGACTTTTTTTTCTCCTTCTCATACCCGTTGAAGGTGGTAGCATTTACCTGACGATACAGACTTCCCTTCCGGGATATTTAGCTAACAGAAGGAGAGGTTACTTCCCTTTGTTTCTTCCCTTCATCCGACTTTACACACACACACCCGAAGTCATCGACACAGCGTGTGAATTAGTGAGGGTGTGGAGAAAATTACCCTTTTACAACACCCCCAATATACCTGGAATAGATGAAGCCACATGCCTTTGGGCAGAAGAAAAGGTTTGTTGTAGAGTCTGTGCTTCGGCTATATTCGTACAAAAACACATGGAGAAACAAATGTGCTTTCATCCCTTTTGAATTCTCATGTCAATGGCTTGCACGTGGGCGACTAGCCAAGTAAGGTCACAGGTGGTAGCACAAACACATGATTGTTCATCCTTAGAATCTGGTTGCCTTTCTTCCAAGTGAACTTGCATTGCTTGCTATTGTTAGAATTTCCAATTATAAAATTTCAAACAATCAAAAGTCCCCATTTTTTATTTAAAGCAAAGAACTGTTTATGAAAATTACAAGTTATTAATTTACAAAGTAAGGTATATAAAGTTTGCTGCAAAATAATAGAACAAGTTTCCGAAGTTTTCCGAAACAGTTCCAACAGTGATAAACTTTTACTATAATACAAATAATTGAAAAAAAAATAATTTAACAGGGATGTATTTAGCCTTCATAGATTAAGAGAAAAGCCTTAGACAATGTATCTAAGAATACATTAGTGAAATGTTTAGAATTAGAAAAATACCAACAACTCAAATTAAGTCAGAGAAGTTTAAATAGACATACAAGAGAAGATTCTCTTGTGCGTCTTATTCTCATTTTTTTCATTTACCTTATTCTCATTTACACTAAGAACGGTATATTAATTGTTTAACTGGCATTAGAAGCTTCGGAGAGTTGGTCTTTTTATCATCAGACTGGAAAATTGTATCCCACTGAAGAATATAACAGTCCAGTGAATCTATTGTTGATGGCAAACAATGTATTGGATGCACATGGTTAAGCCGGAACATTTCATTTTCGTATTATTTTTCTTTATTGTGTGTGTGTGTGGGTGACATCCTTTGTGCTGTTGCTACCTCAACTATGAAATTTATTCTCTAAATATTTACATATCGTAATCATCTCCTTTGAAAGTCTAGCAAAATTAAAATGATATGTTGCAATGCAACTTAATAAATACACATTAGGATGGATCAAGGATACAGAAAATTTCAGAAATAAACGGGAAAAACCATTTACTATAGGAAAGTTTTTATTTTTCAGTCTAATCAACGACCATTCGACTTTGGCAGGCTTGCTAAATTAAGTACGAGTATGGTTAGCCCTAACTCTTTGTCTTTAATACGCCACTCAAAATCAGACAAAGGTTTTCCGGTATGATAAGCATGTAGACTCAACTCTAAGATGATTCGACACGCCCCCATAGTCATTTTCTGTGATATTACTTCGGTGTTACTGAGACAGCACAAAGTTACAATTTTCTTATACACTGTATGGAAAAAGAATTGGGACGCTACCTTTTTAGTATGAACATAATAATATGTAAATCCTTGTTGTAATATGTGGCCTATAGTGAAAAATGTGTGGATTCTGCAGATTATGCGGTATACCTCATAAAGCAAATAAATATACTCCTAGAGCGGACTGTACAACTGAATGATTGAACTGTAGGCAACATTATAAGGTGATGGAAATTCAAGGGTGTCATTCAACCCTGAAAGCGCAGGGAGATCCAGGAAACTCTTGGCAGTCCAACGTGGAAAGCTCAGCGGGTAGTTCAAAGAGTGCACAGAATAGCAACTTACGGATGGTGGTGAATCATATAACATTCTCGTATCCTTGATTGTCTAGTCCTCAACCTTATGGTTCGTTGAATAGCAATGTGCTATTTTACCGGGAATGATTACGAAACAAAGTGGTTTCCTGTTGCCTTCCTTGCCTTAAGTATTTAGGACTGTAGATTTTGTTTGTTTGTGTGTGTGTGTGGGTGTTCATGGGACCGGTTTGCCTGTTCTGGGGGTAGAAAAACCTACCTCCTTATGAAACCGACTAACTCACCTTTAGTCGAAAGTTTTCTCATGTCATGAACGGGAATCGAGCCCAGGTTTTTCCGACTAAAGGGCTCCGTCTATAGCGACCGGGCTACGGAGGCTCAATTACGAATTAACATACTGTATATAAAATATAAAAGACAATCAAATTTATGATGATGATCGTTGGCCTTCCACCTGACCACTAGGAAGTTGGGGATGGAAAGGACATGCAGTATGAGCCAGTTTTCAGTGGGATATCTCAATAGTTGGAATTTGGTTGTGATCTTGATTATTATAATTCTGTTTTTGACCGTGGCATGGTAGCTGTCTCAGCGAACATGTATGGCTGCTTTCACTGTATTTGTGTTTTTGAGGTAGCGAGGTTTGTACTTGTGTTCTAGGTTTTGGTGAGTGAAAATATTAGTTCTGTGAAGGAAATAAATTCCTGCGTACTGAGATAGATTGAACCTGCTGATCTCATTATCGTTGAACAATATACCTTTGATGTAGGTATACAGAACAACTAGATGGGCGCTCTTCTAAAACAACACAAAGTTAGAACAGTTTATAAACCATTGGATAAAAGTCCCCTCATTCCTGAGACAAAGACCACTAGGATCCTCTTTCCTTCCTTCCCATATATATATATATATATATATATATATATATATATAACCACTTTGGTAAGAAGCAAAGAACACAGAAAGTGTATTCGGTATGAACAACTCAAAAACGGGACTGGCACAACATGCCTTGGATAAAGACCATTTTATAAGGTGGGAGAATGCCAGGCTAATACCCAAATTCCGATTTAAATCACAGACTGTTCCTGGAGGTACCTGAAGTTCTACAGAATCAGATTAACTGAAATGGAACTGATGGTGCGATCTTACACAAATTTTACAGCACCATCGTTAGACAGAAAAAAGCCAGGCTAAGACAGGAGTCCTAATTTAAATAACAGTTCCTGGAAGCATTAGTTCTATTAATGGTGTGATCCTACCAGGGCCGCCGAGAGAAATTTTCGCGCCCGTGACAAGTCTGTGGTCCGAGCCCCACTTAAAAAAGTGCATTACTTTTGTTTAATAAAAAAAAGTCATATAAAACATTAAACATTTATTTAAAAAAGTGTACAATAAATTCAAAATTCAATACATTACATACCATACAAAATACAAACATTAAATAAAAAGAGAATTTTTACATTTTTTATTGCCTCATCTGTCTCATCCACTTCCTCACTTTATGGTTAGCAAAATCTTTAATCACCTCGTCATAATCAATTATCATTGCCAGGTCATATTCTATTGATAGTAAAGGTAGGTCGTTTAATCTTTACTGTGAATACAATTACTAGCTAGAGCTAGCGCAGCCAACTGCAACAACCTTACACGAACCTATTAATGTCATTCCCCGCTATAACTACAGCGATCCGCGCCGAGAGAATCGGTGTCTTCTGGACACTCACGGCGAGCTAAAGAGCGTAGCCGTCTGTCTAAAACAAAACACAGTATCATTCTCGATATGCCATTATCCTTTATCATTGTTGTATTATTGCGAGAATTAAAACCATGCATTATAAACACAGTTATGTGACAAGTTGGGGACCGACGGTCGGGCCCTGTTCGATGCCGGTCCATGACAAAAGTCTCAGATGTCACTCCCTCTCAGCGGCCCTGGATCCTACATAAATTTTGGCGCACCGCCCTATCCTCCAGTCAGCATTAACAGATCACTGCGAAGTAAGCACTGTTGTCCTTCATGAACGTGACTACCCTTGTTCTCTGAACAAAGTGTGTCCACTTTCCTGAGACAAATCAAGGATCTCTAGGAGATTGGTGGAATGTCGGCATATAAATAATTAATTTAGTAAAGTATTTATTTCCATTCTAGTTCCGTGTAGTTTTTATTCCACACACTTCAACAAGAATAACACACACTTAGGTTTACCTAAAAATTGTGCTATATGAGATTAGGAAGCGGGAAAGGGTAAAAAGTACACGTAACACCGTTTCTGATAAATGAGCGGATTTTGCAAATGATGATGTATATCTTATAAACTGATCACTCATTGTACATGTTTATAATAATAATAATAATAATAATAATAATAATAATAATAATAATAATAATAATAATAATAATAATAATAATATTATTATTATTATTATTATTATTATTATTATTATTATTATTATTATTATTATTATTATTATTATTATTATTATTAAAGGTAATAATAATAATAATTATTATTAAAAGTAAAGGACTTTCATGAACTAGTATATATATATATAATATATGTATATATACTAGGGGTTCCCCCCCCCTGGCGCCTACGACGCCCAATCCCCCCGAGTTCCGGACTGGTAAGCCGGTAAGCTAGTAAGACAAAAACGTGACATAAAAACGTTTCGAATTTCGGCTTATCTTTTTATATATATATATATATATATACAAACTGCAGATGAAATTGATATATTTTGCATAATTGCTTTTAATCACCGAAGTTTCCATATGTGTTACAACAGTCTTGTCCATTAATATCTGGAATACACAGACAGGAAATGTATGACATTCTTACCCGAGGAATGTATCCGGGTACTTTGAACCGGGAAATGTAAACCAACTGTCATTAACACTGATATATTGTAAAAGACTTTATTCAACAGTAGAGCGTGGGAGAATGTGGAAAAAACTGAATTTTCCATATTGCTGTGGCCAACACCAACAAATGAAACTCATTAGATGATATGAAAGCATTTAGCGGACAAATTATTTATAACTAAATGATAATATTTGTTGATGCCAGTGTTTATTCATAGTATTAAATTACTAATCAATAAATGAAAAATTTAATGTCTTTGACAAGAAATTCAGCCTGAGTATGAAATTCAGATCATTTCGAAACAATCACGAATGGTGTCTGTATACTCAAATAGAAAAACAACCCAAGTTTTAGTTCGATTAAATCTGATGCTATTGAATGACTTTGCTTTTTTCCTTAGACGAGTTAGCAATTGGCTAAACGCTAACGGTGACGTTATCCAATGAATCCATTTATCAACAATAACAAGCCTAAGACATTATCGTAGCTCTTAACACTAGTGTGAGATCGAGTAGCCACGTGTTCATCTCACACCTACATATATGATAACTGGCAGGAAGTGGTTGGGTTTCCAATACATTTTAGTTGTGTGTGACTCTCATTAAGACTTCACCTTATTGGATTACAGATCTAGCAGACTGGACCCGACAGCGGTAATGAAACACGTCAGTAATATTTGCTTTTTCAAAGTACAAGGTAAGGGCATGTCGTGTCACACCTCTCATAAAGTACGGCATACATTCCTGGGTTGTAGAATTCCTCTGAAAATAAACTTATGTCAGTCTTTTCTCTCGTACACCAGCCCTATCAAAAGTATTGGAATGCCATATATTTTTGTTCTGCTACTTTACATACAACTAAATTATACTAATGTAAAAGGGAGAAAAATGTCTATGAACTTTTTTTTTTATATTTTTTTATTTAAATAGATATTGGGAAATCATTAAAAGAAGTGTTTGCAATTGGTTTAAAAGTTTTTAGAACTTTAGTAAGCCAAAAATATGATATCAAGTGGATAAAATGGCTTTTTTTTGTATCAAAACAAAACAAATTTAACTACATGCCCTATTTACTCGAACATAACTCGCACTTTTTTTCTCAAAAATTAAAGTTAAAAAATTGTGGTGCGAGATATATGCAGGAATCTAAATTTTTTTCAGGATAAAATTAAATTGACGTTTATAATTTAATTCTTAGTATTCATTATAATTTATAATTACTCACATTATTTATAAAATGAATGCATTTACATTTTAATTATGAACGTTATTTACGCGATCGGCCCCTCACCTTCATCTGCGATATATTTGAATCTTTCGCGACAATGCTCTGTAATTAAAACAAACAGTTTCAATTGCTTGTCATTTTATCATCTCGGAATCATAAGATCACCATGTTTTAAAAATACTGAAAATGGGTATGACTTACCAAGAATCTACTATTCGCTACTTCCGGTTTCGCATATGATTGGAGTAGTATTAACAAACGATCGCGCGACTTAACAACAAAGGCAAGCCGACGATTGTTGAGTTGAAATGCTGATTCTCTTCAACCAGAATTCCAAAATATCTGAAACTGCCATAACAATATTCACTATCTATTTCTTAAAATAGATAGTGAATAGAAATATGGGGTGCCATATATAGTGAATAGAAATATATCTCTCACTGGGAAAGATAATTCAATTAATTTCTATTCTTTTAAAACCCAGACTTGTCTTATTTCACTACGACAACAAACGATCCTTTTCACCTGATCTTATAATTTAGTCACCAGCTCACCAATCCTTCTTGGAGTGAGAGTAGCTGAAAATTTCTCCTGGAATAAACGTGCAGCATCGATAGTTTCCTTAGCATCCAAAACAAGCTGGCATTTTCCTTTTCGGTTCCAAGTAGTATTTGGTCTTTCCTGAATAGCTATATACACTACCTGGTCTATGATTTTTAAATAAGTTCCTGGTTTGCCCAATAATGGAGTACTGATTCCCATGTTGTTTGGGAAGAATCCCGTTAATCCTATTTAAAAATCCTAGATCGTTTCACTCTTCCTGATTCACTCACTCCGTAGTCTACATATACTCAGTTTCATCTTTTCATTGACTTTTCTATCGATACGAACAAAGTCCTGAACTAACATCTCTGGTTCCATCACTCTCCTCGAAAGTTGTATAACTTCAGCTGAATTAATTTATACCACGAATTAGTCCGGCTCCATCGCACGAACTACGCTTCTATTCATTTATTTATCTCTGTTGTCATCTTCCTGTGCGAAGGGCAATCTGCATCTATTTCAAGCAACTATAATCTATAACCATTCAAGATGACTGTCAATAGAATTGTTTGTTTTCTTATCCTTTGCAGACCTAACTTACTAATATACCATCAATCTCCAACCTTTCATAGGTGGGATTACTGTAATAATTACTACTACTACTACTACTACTACTACTACTAATATTAATAATAATAAAGCACGTATGTCTTATTTGTGTGTGGGATTTGAAATGTATGTAGTTGCAGTCAAATATTATGTAAATAAACATTGTTATCTGAGAGTTTGCTGATTAACATAGTGAAGAACATGTTTATTTATTTATTTATATACATTTTATTTAATTGGAATTCGTTATTAATGAGCATGCATTGAAAAATTTTCCGCAATATTTTTCTTTAAAATGAATTATTAACATGATGAAGATTTTGTTTATTCAGCAACGTTTTCATTAACTAGGAGTCGCGGTAAATGAGTGCGCGTTTCAAAAATGTGCGAGATATTTTATATGTAACAGCAATTTTTATAAATTGCTATTAAAGTATGCATTATCTTCATCAGATTGCAAAATCTGAGCCAAAATTCATTATAGGGATTATATTTTAGTAAGGATTTTCTATATTAGAATATATGATTGGGATGAAAGACGCGAAGTGACTAGTAGTACATTAGACAGACAGCGTGCTTGTGAGGCTGCTAATAACAGCTTCTCTAATGAGCAACGCCTAAAAAATATATAAAAAAATAAAAAAGTGCAAAATAACAACATCCGTTGAAACGAATTCGTTCAATTCTCATGTTTTCAAAATTCGATTTTTCTTTTATTTATCATAATTATTTCTTTTATTTTATTAATGAGAAAAGAGAGAAAAGACATTACGGATTCTAAGAAGTTCGTGCCTTTTATATATTGTCACTAGTATCGGATTCCAGCGGCTTTAAAAGCACGGGGTGGAGATGAAGCGAGCGCTTAGTCAACGTTTTCACAGTCGTCAAAGAGGCGCCAATATTATCCGTCTGAGCGTGACGAACGGGTTAAAAATCAATCAACGGCAGCAGCAGAACAAATCAAGTGTTATTTCTTGTCTTGTTTATTCTGCTGAAGAGGATCACTGTGTAGACGTTTGGAATAAATCACACATCAGAGTGTTAAGTATGCAATGTCGCAACTTTCCACGTATTCCCGCCTACCGGTGTAATAAAGCAAAGAATTCCCCCCCCCCTTCCCATTGAACTTAAGACTAGTTTAGCTTCTTTGAAAATATAGAAACGATTAGTGGGGAAATTTTATATTAAAAATCATGAAAAAAAATCCTTTCTAGAAATGGGTTCGACCAGTCTTCTATCTAAGTGAAATTGGGGCTCGTCCTTAATTACGCAACGCTATTTTTCGGATTTCAACCCCCCCTTTTCTTCTGTCACATGTAATACACTGGACAGTTGCCAAAGGTTGAGAACTCTCCCCTCCTTCCATAGCTGTTACGTAACTTTCAGATGATTCTTTATTTATTGTGACGTCACAAAGCATTCTCTAATATTACGGAAGATCCATTAGGAGATAAAGAAAGAGAAAAATGCATTATAAGAAACTTTTCTACATACCAAGCTTTTTGAAACACGGTTTCACTTTTTTGCTTGTTTGTATGTATGAGTTATTCAAATTAAACTTGGACAAAAAAAAAAAAAAATTCATCTTGAAGTAGAAATTTCACCAAAATCCGTCCATCATGAGCAGCTTTATCATATGCCTAAAGATAAATGAATAAAGTGATCCGGATCCTGTTATCTATTATGATTTGAAGATTCTAGGATTTTTTTTCTGTTTTTTTATCGATCCTATACACTTGAGGTAGAAAATATAGCACGTAATTGCAGATTAAGGATGAAAAGAAGTATGGCATTTCTTCAAGAGTTGGAGGCTGTTGGGAAACATTTCATAAGGAAAACTATTCCAGAGGAAAGAGGTAGACGGAATAAAAGAGGAAAAGAAGAAGCAGGTTCGGTGAGTTTATAACTGTGCTGAAAACGGGGTGTTGGATACTTGCTGGATAAGTGGGGAGAGGATTCAGAGACTCACTTCAGCCTCTGTCTCAGAGATGCACTACTTCAGCTCTTCCGTGGGACAGTGTCCACGGAAGAGCTGAAGTAGTGCATCTCTGAGACAGAGATTAAAGTGAGTCTCTGAATCCTCTCCCCACTAAAGAATGGTATGGAGATTAGCTTTTAAGGCAATTGCAGATGAGCTAAAGTGAAAAGAGATTTTTAGTAATATACATGACCCCGTATATAACTGTAAACGTTGTATATTCCTGCTAAACAATATAGGGATATTCAGTTTCTTATGTGAAGACAGCAGAGTTAAAACTCAAAACATAAAGGCAGTCTGTTCTGTTCCAGGAAAAGAACAGTCTGTCAGTCCTTATAATACTCAAAACCCAGAACACATTCATCCATGGATACGCTGTAACTTCGACGAATGCCAAGATTTAATTTCTTCATTCTTTCTTTCCGAAATTTGCACCGGTTGCATAACTACAACATCGAGACCACAATAAGCTTTCGATAGATTCCTTGAGAGTTTTTGATGAACTTGGAGTGCTTGTATTGGATCCATTTCGTAGAAAGTTAAGTTTCTTTTTATCGTCTGTGATAACTTGCGATATTTGCATTCGATATACTCGCAATGGACAATCAGTATGATTCTAAAGACATCGGAAAGGTCTCCAGATGGCATAAAAGATTCCTTATTGTTCCAAAATTAGAGGCATTTTTAAGTTCTTAAATAGCATCCCAAAGTTTATATCCAGCACAAATCGTCGAATTTTATGATCTGCAGAAATCTATTGATACCGATTTCCATCCGATACCACACTCGTGCAGGGTCGGCAACATTTCTTAAGTAAAATTCAAAATAACCAAAGTACGATTCATATAATCTAAAAAGAAACTTCAATGCCCTACAGAAATGTACTTGTTAGTTATGCTCAGGTGGTCCAATAATTTAAAGGCGTACCATGGCGCATATTTATTATTATTATTATTATGATGATGATGATGTTGATGATCTCTCTTGAATCCGAGATTGATCAGCATGGGTAATTCAGAGTCTTTCTCTAAATGCCTGCGCTATTCACACACCACCTGCCTCATTGCTCTGGATAAAATTTCATTACGTTTTGTTGTGACGTGCTACCTTGCTTATTGCGACATCCCATTTGATGGCCGGATACACCTGTTTGATCAGCTTAACGAGCCAGCAATATCGGGGAGTCAACAGAGGGTGACCAAAGGTCCGTTACACGACTCTTGCACGACATCCGCTCCAAAATCAGTGTAAGACAAAATGGATGAGCTCACCTACATGCCTAACTAACGGATATGAAGCTTGATGTGTGAATGTTTTGGTATAGGGTAATGGATAATATCCACATTATAGCTTTTGTGTGTGTGTGTGTGTGTGTGTGTGTGTGTGTGTGTGTGTGTGTGTGTGTGTGTGTGTGTGTGTGTGTGTGTGTGTGTGTGTGTGTGTGTGTGTGTGTGTGTGTGTGTGTGTGTGTGTGTGTGTGTGTGTGTGTGTGTAATTTGTCATCGAGAGGATGAAGCTAAACTGGATGTTGGAAATTAAAACTGAAAGAACAAAAACTAATCACTGTCAGTATTTTACGATAGTGATAACCGAGACACTTCCAGCATCTCATTTGAGATGTCCTTAATGCTATCATAAAAGAAGCACTCCACTGGTTTTTTTTTTTTTTAAATCTTAGATCGAAATTCTTTCAACGAGGGTAGGAGGAACTATTTCTAGACCTTTTAAAACTTGGCTGACCGAGAATTTAGATCTCAGTGTCTGACGGTGTTAAAATAAAAAAACAGACAACTAGAGACAAGTCCTACCATTTTCGTCTAAGACAGACTAACATTAGCAGATCAAATATAAAGATTCTAGACATTAATATGCCTGAAAAGACCTATTATCTTTTATCTGGCTAACTTAATCCCAGGCTTGAAAAAAGTAATATAAAATTCCTTCCTTCTCAGATGGGACATGATTCTAGTCTCTTTATCACACAACAGACGCATAGCTAACCCTCGGTCAAAACATTTCCGTGATTGCATTACACCATAGCAGAAAACGAAAGGCTGATCGTTATCTGCTATCTCCGGCAATGCAATGAAGTACCTACGCACTCACACTATTGCTAGCGGACCAGATTCATTTCACTGATTGATATTATCCGCAGGCCAGTAGCTATTTTTTCCCTAAATTAATATGTTTAATTTATTTTAAGATTACATCACTTAATATGAAGTATTATTATTATAACTGAATGCAAACCAATGTTAATCTCGTTCCCATTATCCCTTGGTGTTACGCTCAATGTCGCTATGGCCAAGTAACCTGGTTTGTTTGTAACATAATTAATGATCCGATAGGGTGGCTAATCCTATCCGCATGGTATCTGATACTTGCGTGTGTTCTTCTGGCCTGTTTCACTGTTTTGTTGAATATAAAACCAGCGTTTCCGAAAAACCCTGCCATTCTCGTATGAGATCGGCTGACCGAGTTGCATTTGAAAAGCCCTGATAAAGGTGTTTATCTTCCTAGACGGGATTCGAACCCAGCTCTTTCCAACCAAAAAGCATTGTTGAAACTGATTGAATAACACAACACACAAGTGGTCTTTGTGTGTTGTGTTATTTCTCTCAAGATAACTAGGAAGTAAAAGTACAAGGGCTTGTGTTGTTTTATAAGTGAATTTATCAATTAGTCTGTGAATTGAAATACGTGATTAGTATTATTGTTTCGCAGTCTTAATTCAAACCGATAACTAGTTGAGAAACGCGGTCTTATTGAAGTTGAACCTCGTTCCAATAGTTAACTAGCATCGCGGAAAAACTCCACCCTCTGGGACATGTTCATTTAGTCTACGTTAAAAATAAAAAATAAAAATAAAATCATGAAGGCTCATCGAAGTATGTAATCCTGACATGAACAATCAATCACTAACTGATGGAGTGATTCAACAAATCGACTTTGAGACAGGTTTGAGTTGGAGTGGTAATAAACATTAGGTGCAAAACTGCAGGTGAATTTTACATTTGCGCGCATAAATAATTGAACAAACATTTCATGTAAATTTACACTCCTAAATATATTTCAGAGTATGCAAACTTACTAAATAATTATGCAAACTTACTAAATAATTATGCAAATCGGTTTAAGTTCCAGTTCCAAAATCCTGCTGAATGTTTTCAGTAATCTTATTTTCCCTTAAACATGTTAGACTCAAAGCTCAAACCCTGTTACTACTAAGTTATTTATTTAATGCATGAGTTTCATAGGGGCAGGTATGGTACCATCTTATAAAACGAATATATAGCTACTGATCAATGTAATTTTGTCTATGAATTGTGTGTATTCTCTGGTCGATTTTCCTGTATGCGAGATGAATATTCTAATTTCCTGGAGACCATGCTACCTCTCACTAGATCGATTAACTCTCCTTCAATTGAAAAAAAAAAAGTCCATATAAAGATTCCTCTCATTAGGACAAGAAACGAACTCGGGTCTTTTCCAAGCAAACACACTTTTCCGTTTTTCTTTCAACTTCTCTACGGAGGCTCTACTGCTAAGTAATTTATCTTTATAGAAACCTACGCATTGTTATGATAAGTCGGTGTTCATGCTATGTTCATTTTATCATTATGTTATGTTATGTTCATTGTCTGGCACAGAGTTTCCCAAATTGTGTTCCGCGGAAAGTGAATAAGTATTCCGTGATGTCAATGACCAAGCCGTGTATTTTTAAACATGGAAGTAATTCGGGAAAGGGAATACCACTGTTTATGATCGGTCATAAAAATTGCCTGTAAGCCGATTACAACAATGGGCGGCGTATCCTCTGTTCACAAAACTGAACGAAATAACATCTGTATTGCAAATGTCAGTGACCAAGCCGCATATTTTGAAACATGGAAATATTCATGAATTATCGTTAATTTTCACACATCGAAATTTCACGCAACTCAAGCATATGAAATATCAACAAATATTAAGTTTCTTTCTTCGGTACTGTGCTCGTACTTAATATTTTGGAAGTAGAGAAATTTTAACTTGATGTTGAATGAACCAGGAGCTTTGGTTGTTTCAGGGCAGACGTGAATTAGCGAAGCATCGAATAGGCTACTTTAAAACTGTTTACGAAAGCAGAGCAACACCAACAGATTAATAATAATAATAATAATAATAATAATAATAATAATAATAATAATAATAATAATAATAATAAACAGGTTGCGAAAGGAGAATAGCATGCTGTTGACTGTTTGAGAACCATATGGGAAGTACGTGAATCCACGGCTTGCCGTATGGAATGGTCGTACAGTGAGTGTCATTTCGCCAAGGTCAGAATAATGTTCATAATTCCACATTGATTTCTCCAAAGCCGTTTCATTTCAAACCAAAGCTCGATGCTCTTCTCCGCTCTCTCTCTCTCTCTCTCTCTCTCTCTGTCTCTCTCTCTCTCTCTCTCTCTCTCTGTCTCTCTCTCTCTGTCTCTCTGTCTCTCTCTCTCTCTCTCTGTCTCTCTCTCTCTCTCTCTCTCTCTCTCTCTCTCTACTGCATGTAAATAAGCAGTAGACAGAATAGCAACTAACTGTACAAGTTGGTGTCTCTCATATGGCAGTGTTTTATATAGTGCACAATATCTTGGGAATAATCGCTACATAGTACGTTCTCACCATCAAAGTTAAATGAAGAAGTGACGCCATTATGACCTGGAAAACAACCATCTGGAACTGACGTTCGCGAATGCATTTTGTATTCCATTCCGACTATGAACAGAGCGTGCGCACACGGTCATATAAACATGAACCAAAATGGTAGTCGGGAGGAAGATGTCACAATCAGATAACCCCCATTCCAAGACTCTGCACCGAGATCTATCCATGCATCGCATCTTCTACTGCCGTTGATGCTTACGTCCCTTTACAGGTACAGTTACCAGCATCATATCACCAGGCACGTTGTTGTGACATTCTGCTCAATCGCAGCATCACTGCCACTACTTTCTTTCTTTGTAGCTCTAAAAAATAATATATATATATATATATATATATATATATATATATATATATATATATATATATATATATATATATATATATATATATATATGAAGTCATTTCAGAGCCTCCATAGCACAGTCGACGGCGATAACAACACACCTTTCGGCTGAGAAAATTTAAGTTTTGAATCACATCCAGGTTGCGATGAATCTTTATAAAGCTCTTTCAACTGAAGATAAGCTGGCTGGTGCCATATTTTCTTTTTTATATATACAGTATACATTCCACACACGAGAAGTGCAAGACCCTATAGCACATCAGTGCCATGGGTGAAGTGCAGATAAGGATGGAGATTATTTTTCCTGAAAATCAATATTTTCCTTTCAAAAAGAAAGAAAACTACCAGAGAACATAAGTAGTGACAGACAATGTAATGGGATAAGCTTCCCTATCATAGCATAAATGAAGTTTGTGAAAAAAAAAAGTTGCTTAACTATTAGACCAAATAACTTAAGCCATTAAATTTCAATGTTGAACTACCAAACTGATTCATAAAAGTCATACATTTAGGAAATTCTGAAATAAAACAGTGCCAATGAGTGCTGAATATTTCTATAGATACTATTTCCATATAATTTCTATACATACCAATAGACACCCTAGTGGATTTGCATGTAGGGTCCCAAAATGAAGAAACTGAACAAACGAAGTTAAACAAAGGACCTTCCCAGAAAACTATTTGAGTCAGAGTCCAATTTGCTCTTAATTCAGAATTAATAATAATAATAAAATTGAAGAAAAAAATAATCGTTGCTTTTAAAGACAATCCAGGATGCGTTGGGAGTAGGGGTTAAAAATCAATGAGAAATCAGAGTTTAAACAGAGCGCATATTCATGAGCAGAAATGGAATATACTGAGTGATATATGAGGTCTATGGGCGATTTATATTTTATTACAAAGGAAGGAGTTTTATATGTAGACAGAACTGTTTGCTGTATGCGGTAGTGCTTCAATTAGAACAGCTAGACACTGAATGTACATCACGAACTGATTATGTCAATAGTCAACGTATGAGCTTTTTTTCACTCTGTTCAACGAATAGAATACCAATGAGAGCGGGAGGGATTTCGCTTGAAGACATTATGAATATCACATCTTTGGAATGTTATCCAGAAACTTGATTTCGCTTTCTTAACACTTTTAACCCTTGTTCAAGACAAAAGGGAGGGGTAGGGAAGTAATGCCATCCCATCAAGAATAAACCGCCTTAAGAAAATCACTGACATTCCACAAGTGGGCTAACGACATTTCGGGTTCGGCCGCCACTACCCCGCGGCACATCTGAAGAACATGTGGTGAGTAGCCAAAGTACTTGGTGACGTCTGACCGTGTTGTACAGAGCTTTCGCCGCGCACCTGCACCTGTCGGCTACTGCGGCTACCTGACATAACCTGCGACCCTTCCGCTCCGGGGTATGTATGCACGTGGCAGGTGCACGAAGATACGGAGGAGAAAAAAAAAGAAAAGAAAAGAAACTTTTATTGTAGCGAAAGGGAGGACCTTTCCGCTGTCTGTCCTTGTGGGGTTGATAGGCAAGGTCAGCGGTCAAATGTGAAAAGACAATCTTGTAGTGCTTCAATTGTTGAGAGTCCCAGATGCGAAGATGCAGGTTCGCCTGCTGAGATTTGATGCTCTCTACAAGCTGTTGATGCTTCTCATCCAAAGAGAAAAGGAAATAATCTTCGCCACGGCTAACAACAAAGACCAAGCTGTGGGTAACAGCTGGAGAGACTAAAATCTCTGCTGGGCACAGTGCGATGCGATTGGAAGGAAATCCTTGAAACATATCGTTGGTGACGATACGTAAGGCAGAAATTCGATCTACGCCGATATTGATCTATAACGTGTTGGGGAACATACCGTACATTCGCAGAGTAGAAGATATACTGAAGCTATAGGATTTATTGTTTGAAATTTTGCAAAAAAAAGTAGTTATATAAGAAATTATGTACATTCCCAGTTATTTTTATTTCAACAAAGAAGGTTGAAATAAAAGGGAGAGACAGTTTATACTGTCTCTAAGAGTTTTTCCATGTATGGATTGGTTATCAACTTTTGCAAGATCAAATATTGTTTATATAACATTAAAAAAAAAAACGTTTGTACGTCTCTCGATTTAGAAAAGGATAACCAGATTATACTGTATGATTTTTTTTTTAAAAATTAATATTGTCATCATCTTAACAAGCAGCTTCCTTCATCCTGAGGAAGCTGCTTGTTAAGATGATGAAACATTAATTAGAAATAAAAGTTAACACTGAACTCTGATTTTTTTTCTAAGCTAAATATTCAGAGACCGTACAAAAAAGCTGATTAGCTAAATTATTTCAAAACACAAAAAATCACGTCACCATCATAGCACCTAGATTTTTTTTTTTTTTTTTGTTTGGAAAATTCAGAGGTAAATGTGACGCGACAACGCCATGTAAACAATATTTCATACAATTTTTCGAAGAAATTTGTTTTATCTCTTAAAAATAAAGCAATTTATATTTTAATGCGAATAATTTAAACAATTTAAATTAATTTTGAAAATTCTAAAAACTTAGAATAAACCTTTAAATATTTCATATGATACTATAATTAAATCATACCAAGGATATATTTAACTGTATTGGATGTGATTGGACGTGTTATTTTAGGCTGTACCTGATTGAATTTTATATAAGGTTTTTCGGGATACTCACATTGCACTGGTTAACACAGTTTGAAACCTACTGTCTCTCCCTCTGCATGAAAAATGCACGAGGTCTGATGGCCGCATAGGCCCCACCCGCAAAGAGGACCAGTGGTGGATGAATGGTTACTTTAGGGAGGTAGGTTTCCGCACTGTGGCCAAGTGAGTTCTTGACACTCCTTTTCCCTGTTTTTAGGACATTCAACTATAATATATTGTTGCTGGTAGACACCTGTGTGTGTGTGTGTCTACGGGATTTGCCAGTGGACCCTCAAAAGCCCACGGGATTGTCTGTAATTTGATCGGGACGCCTGAGTGATCTTTATTCTTTCTCTATCTGTGTCTTTACACATTTTCACTTATTACTATCATGGTAAAACCTCTGAATAAGGCCAAATTTGAGGCGGTATATAAGGAATTTTTCAGACTGGGAAAACTGCTGAGTGACAACTGGTGGAAAAGTTAAACTTTTTGATACATCCCCCCCCCCCCTCAGCAGTCACAGAAGACAAAATGGATGACATAAGTGACGCATTCATTACACAGACGCTTGTATATTCCCCAAATCTAGAAGATGCTTCATCCCAAGACAACATCTGTCAGACGTTGGAAACACCTACAGAATTCCAAACGGTCAAAAAGAAGAGAAAAATCTCTACCATCACAGAAGAACCCAAAACAACAGAGATAGAATCAGTCAATGTACCTAAAGAAACGGTACCACCAGTCATCTTAAGGGATAAAGAAAAATAGATTCCTGTCGCAACAGCCCTCAGGGAACATAACATCACATTCTCATGGGCCAAAGACTCCGATGACGGAGTTAAAATTCAACCTGCCACAGTCACGGACTATAGATAAATGACTAGGTTTATGGACAGTGCAAATCTCCCATACCACACCTTTGCTTTACCCAGCGAAAAGAACCTGTAGGTGGTTCTTCGTGGGGTTGCCGAAAGGTATCATCCCTGAAGATGTGATCACCGACCTCTCCAGACAGGGCCTGTCCCCAGTTAAAGTGAGCACTGTTCACTTTAACTGTCCACCAGCAGCATTGCTCACTGAGCAATGCTGCTGGTAGAAATCAGCAATACACAAAAGCAAATCTATGAACTGACAGTTGTATGGGGACTCAAAATATCAAATGAGCCGCTCAGGAAGTAAGCATTAGCAGGACAGTGTCATAGGTGCCAAAGGGTCGAAACATCCAAAAATTATGTAAGGCAGCCTACAGGTGCGTGAAGTGCGGGATACCAGTTCAAAACGCCTCACCTTCAAACCGAGATAGGGTCGAAACATCCAAAAATTATGTAAGGCAGCCTACAGGTGCGTGAAGTGCGGCGAGTAAGCCATGCACTACTCCTGCCTGCTGCACAAACTGCAGAGGACCTCACCCCGCCAACTTCAAGGGATGCCTTTTCAATCCAAAAAATCGAGGGTCAACAAAAGCCATCCTCGTAATGACACTATAACCAACCTAGTGGGCCGTCCCCCAGTTCAAAACGCCTCACCTTCAAACCGAGATAGGGTCGAAACATCCAAAAATTATGTAAGGCAGCCTACAGGTGCGTGAAGTGCGGCGAGGGATACCAGAGCAGCACCTGCTCCAAGCCATGCAAAGGGTCTGGAGCAGCACCTTCAAACCGAGATAGGGTCGAAACATCCAAAAATTATGTAAGGCAGCCTACAGGTGCGTGAAGTGCGGCGAGGGATACCAGTTCAAAACGCCTCACCTTCAAACCGAGATAGGGTCGAAACATCCAAAAATTATGTAAGGCAGCCTACAGGTGCGTGAAGTGCGGATACCAGAGCAGCACCTGCTCCAAGCCATGCAAAGGGTCTGGAGCAGCACCTTCAAACCGAGATAGGGTCGAAACATCCAAAAATTATGTAAGGCAGCCTACAGGTGCGTGAAGTGCGGCGAGGGATACCAGAGCAGCACCTGCTCCAAGCCATGCACTACTCCTGCCTGCTGCACAAACTGCAGAGGACCTCACCCCGCCAACTTCAAGGGATGCCTTTTCAATCCAAAAAATCGAGGGTCAACAAAAGCCATCCTCGTAATGACACTATAACCAACCTAGTGGGCCGTCCCCCAGTTCAAAACGCCTCACCTTCAAACCGAGATAGTGCTACTGCGTACGGGACAACCGACGCACCTACTCAAAGACCACATAGAGTAGATGAGAAATCAGCAATGTGGTCAGCCAAGGATGTGAAACATGTAGCCGCCCTCAACATAAGATCACTATACCGACCTGGAAAATTGCAATTAGTCCAGGAAAATTTAAAAAGACTGAAATGGAGTATTTTAGGTTTATCAGAGACACATTGGTGCGGAGATGGATTCATGGATTTACCAGAAGGAAGACTGTACTTCTCAGGAAGAAAAGATAACATACACAGAGAAGGAGTTGCATTACTAATTGAAAAGACACTTACACACTCAGTAATTGAAATAAACCCAGTGTCTCCTAGAATAATAACAGCCAAACTTCAAGCAAAAGAAAAAGGTCAAACAATTAAAATAATCCATATATATGCACCAGACAGTAACCATTTAAAGGAAGAAATAGAAAATTTCTATGAAGAACTACAACAGGAAATAGATAATCCCAAAAATAGAGAACTCATGATAGTGATGGGAGATTTTAATGCTAAAATAGGTTCACAG
The DNA here is from genome assembly GCF_054136105.1 of Typopeltis vanoorti. Lineage (NCBI taxonomy): Eukaryota > Metazoa > Arthropoda > Arachnida > Uropygi > Thelyphonidae > Typopeltis > Typopeltis vanoorti. Next base: position 60,219,522 of record NC_143569.1, read on the forward strand.
CAGACAAAAAAGATGTGATGGGGAAATTTGGATACGGAGAGCTTAACGACAGAGGAGAACAATTACAAAATAGATTAAAAAACACCTACAAAGAAATGATAGGCATAGAACAAGCTGGTTTCTGAGGGAACTATTCAACAATAGACCAAATTTTCACATTGCACCAACTAGCAGAGCTCAGCTGGGAAGACCATAAAGAACTATATTGTTGTTTTGTGGACTTTAAACAAGCTTTCGATAACATCAACAGAGAAATCCTTCTTAAAATTCTACTAGAAAAAGCAATAGATAAATATATAATACAGTTTCTGATAAAATATTACTCTAAGACAAATGCAATAATTAAAAAGGACACACTCACAACAGAACCCATAGAGATACAAAAAGGAGTAATGCAAGGATGCCCATTATCCCCATGCCTATTCAACATATATCTAGAAGAAGTTGTAAAGAAAGCAATAGACAATGAACCTGGAATCAATGTCAACGGGTTAAACATAAATAATATCAAATATACAGATGATCTCGTCCTTCTTGCAAGAACCCCAAATGAACTACAAAAGTTGATCAACAAGCTAAACGAAACCTGTAAAACATATGACATGACAATAAATATACAAAAGACAAAAGTGATGAAAATAGGGAGGAACAGAACTACCATCTCAGCCACCCTAAACGGAGAACAAATAGAACAAGTAGACAACTTCATATACCTTGGATCAAAACTAACAGAAACAATAGATGAACTCAAAACAATCAAACACAGAATAGCGATAGGATGGACCACCATGGGAAAATTACAGAAAATCTGGAAAACAAACAAGATATCTAAATAAGTCAAAATCAAATTATATGAAACAATAATTATACCAACAGTTATCTATGGAGCAGAAGCGTGGACAGTTAAAAAAAGAGAGGAGAAAAAACTGCTGGCATTTGAAATGAAATGCTTAAGAAAAATAAATAGAACAAGTTGGATAGAAAAGAAAATAAACATCACAGTCAGACAAGAACTATTGTATAAAAAGAAAATAATAGAAAAAATTAGAAAACAACAACTGAGATGGTTTGGACACACTGTACGCATAGATGCAGACAGACTTCCTAACATCCTAATCAATACTTTTCCAACTGAAAAAAAGAAGACCTGGAAGACCAAGAATTACCTGGCTGAAATTAATAAAGAACATCTCAGGTTGCAGAACATATAAGGAACTTTTTCGAACAGCAAGGAACAGAGACGACTGGAAGATCCTGCTCAAGAGAAGACTCAACCCGTCTTAGACGGAAGAGAAGAAGAAGAAGAAGATACCAATACAAATTGGAAACAGTTAAGGAATTATCTTCTGACCACAGTCCCATAGTGCTTAATCTAGGATCATCAGATCAATTCTCTGCACACATTCATACAATGGAACAAGTTAGCCAACGTTCTTCTGGATTATATTGGTCAAGTGCCCAACATCAGTAAAAAGGAAGAGATAGACTCAGCAGTAAATAACTTAACCATACAAATTCAGAAAGCAATAGAATCGGTCAGGTAAACCACTGTCTTCCACTCAACCAACCGTATCCCAGAGGAAATCATGATCTAATTAGAGCAAAAAATAGAGCCAGAAAGAAATTCCATAATACAAGAGCTCCATAAGACAAAACAGTACTGAACAACCTGAACAGGCAAGTTCGTGAAGCTCTTGAAAAACAGACACCATCAATGGGAAACCAAATTGGCTAACATCAACGCTGATGATCACTCTGTCTGGAAATTCTTAAGAGCCATCCGTACCAAAAAGCAACTCATACCCCCTACACAAACCAAGGGATTGTTCATACAGATAAAGCTGAAGTACTAATAGATAACCTTGAATCACAGTGCAATCCATCTTATGCAAATCTAAATATTAACCTTGTATACAAGATTCACCGTCATGTTAGGACAACTTTACGACAGCATATTGATAATTCAGAATATATCACTCCCACTACTCCGGCAGAAATAATAAATATCTTAACTCGCTTAAACAGTAAAAAGGCTCCAAGCCCAGATGGCATAACCAACCGAATAATAAAACTACTTCCAAGAAAGGCCATAATCCATCTCGTCAATATTACCAATGCCATTTTTGGATACCAGCATTTTCCCACTGCTTGGAAGACAGCCACCATCATGCCATTGAAGAAGCCAGGGAAAAACTCTCAACTCCCTGAAAGCTACAGACCTGTCAGCCTGTTGTCCAGTCTCGAAAAGGTGACAGAGAAAATGATCTTCACAAAGCTTAAAGCAGAAACAGATAAGTTAGGAATTTTGCCCAACGAGCAGTTTGGCTTCGGCAAGGCCTATAGCACCGTTCAACAAGTACACCGGCTAATGGAAATCATCACACAAGGCTATAACTGGAAACTCCATACAGTTGCCATCTTCATGGATGCTGAGAAGGCGTTTGACAAAGTATGACATCAAGGCCTTCTTTACAAACTCATAAAATTTAACTTGTCAATCAAATTAATAAAAATAATCCACTCATACCTGAAAGACATATATGCAGGTCAGGGTCTGCGAAACGATTTCGTCCAGACGCAGGGTCTTAGCACGCGTACCTAAGGGCTCTCTTCTGGCCCCTCTCCTGTTCTCAATCTACGTAGCAGACTGAACATGAGAACAACATTCACTGCATTATATGCAGATGATACTGCATTAATGGCAAGATCTCTGAGCCCCAAACTCGCAACTAGAAGACTTCAAAGCAGTATATACTAGAAAAATGGCTGGTGGACTGAAGGATCCAAGTAAACCCCAAAATAGGTCAGTCATACTATTTTCTAGAAAGAAAATCCATGGTATGGAGAACGTTCATCTTTTAGGAGTTGAGATTCCATGGCAGACTGAAGTCAAATATCTTGCAGTGATTCTTGATAAAACTCCTATTCAGCAATCATATCAGACACATTGCCTCGAAGACATCCAAAGTAATTGCACAGCTCTACCCTGTGATCAACAGAAAAAGCAAACTGGATACACAAACAAAGTTAATTATTTACAAGATGGTAATAAGACCGGTCATCACTTACGCATCCCCCGCATGGAGCCACACTGCGAATACAAATATTCAAAAACTACAGAACAAGTGCCTGAGGATGATTCTAGATGCCTCTTGGTTTATTAGAAACTCCCAGATCCTAGAGAAGTCAACATTCCTTACATTTCTTCCCTTCTCCAGGATCTAGCTGAGAAGTTCTTTACCAAGACAAGCAACCACCCAAACCCGTTGATCAAGGAAGCTTTGGAATATAATGAAGCGGAAAGCTACAAATATAAAAAGCTTAAGTCAATCTTAAGTCCAGCTGAACACAGCTAATTTCACTGCCATCACTGGGCAAGCTTATAGCTCATAAACATTCCATTCAAAGTTCTTCCTTTACAGACAAAGGGGAATAAGAAAAGCAATTTTGCTTCACCCAACTCGCCAGAAACGTTTGTTCGTTCGTTATTTAACTGTGTTACCCCGTGTGGTGGCGGAATAAGAATAGCGCCGTTGTAGCCCATGCATGCCGTAAAAGGCGACTAAAATGGGACGCAGAGTTTTATCGCTGTCTTAGGTTTCTTCCGGAATTTTGCTCCCGGTGAGGGAAGCTTAGATTTCGGGGGGGGGGTCCTGAGAGAGCATTTTGAGTCTCTGGGAAGGTTGTTCTCCGGCGTGGCTCGTGAGGGGTCATGTCGGTGGATGCTTTTCCCTGGAATTTGAGCGGTTCTGCTCAGTGGTGGGGGGGCCCGTCACTGAGTGGAACCAACGCTGAGTTGGACGATTTTTCGGCCACTCGTAGGAAGTGGTCCGGGGAATCGATATAATTTTTAGACAAGGCTTTACTTGAAAATCGCAACTGTAGCCCATGCATGTCGTACGAGGCGACTAAAATGAGTACCCAGGGAGGGTAATAGATGGCAGTGCTGTAGCCAATGAAGTTTTAACTGAGGCTCGGCTATTGCTGCTACCCTCCTGCCATGATCAGAGCTTATAGCTCCATAACACTCTATCCATACATTTTCTTCTACAGATAACGGGGAATATGAAAAGCATTCTTGCTTCACCCATCTAGCAAAAAAAAAAAAAAAAAATTACTGTGTTTTATTATAATTGCATTGTATACAATTGTCTAATAAATATATAAGCAAGCTTTGTGTATGTGTGTGTGTGTGTGGTAAGGATATCATTAACTCGTTGGTATTAATAGCCAGATAAGATGGAAACTAAATTTCAAAATTACCAGAGTTTATGCCAATATAACCTTTTGCATGGGTGATTGCATCAGTTTGCACTACTTAAAAGACTTGGACTCTGCTCATGCGCCCATATATTCCCTTTTAATAATGCTTTTAGGTTTCTCTGATCTGACACCTGTTTCGAATTGTAGGTTCATCAGAAACCAGGCAAAAACCTCAAGAGGGCAAAAGCTCTCTGTTCATACCATAGCAATCTCATCTCAGAAAGTTACATCATTTATAACTGAAATATTTATTTATGCCTAGTTGCATAAATAAATTATTGAATATAAGTAAAAACTGTTATATACATTTTGCTGAGGATAATTTCTATCACATCCTGTTACTGTATACAATTGTAACATGATTCCTATGGTATACAATACAATTGCATATCATGCTAACAATTTTCTTATAGCGATACAATTTTATGTTTCAATTCATCATGATGCTATAATTCGAAGAATCCAATCGTTTTCCACATTCTTTAAATGGCTACATGGAAATCTCTTTCCAGTTATCTATCTAGCATTTACCTTAAGCGACTAAGATAAAATATCAGCGTGGATAAGAGGATGGCTGACTGACAGATATCAAAAAGTGGTACACGGGGATATGAGTTTGCAAGATTTAAGGTAACTAGTGGTGTAACACAAGGATCAATTCTTGGTCCACTGTTATTCAGTCTGTACATTAATTACATTGGGAAGGATTTGACAGGCGATATACAGCTAATTGCTGATAATGCAAAGATAGGTGCGGGTGATATGCAGTACCTGCAGAATGATTTGAATAGATTGACTCTGTGGGCATGGGTAAATGGATGTCAGTTCAATATCAGTAAATGTAAAGTCATGCACTTTGGCTTGAATAGATATCCAATGTCGTATTATATTGGTGGGATTATGCTAGAAGAAACTGATCAGGTTAAGGATCTTGGAGTGTTAGTAGATAGGAAGTTGAAGTTCAGAGGCCATGTAGCAAAGATTGCAAATACAATTCAAAAGATAATCGCAATGACGAAACGAACTTTGACATGTAAAGATAAGGATGTCATTTTGCCTCTTTACAAGGCCTTGATAAGACCTCACTTGGACTATTATGTGCAGGTCTGGTCTGATGATTTGCGCTGTGTTTCTGATATATTGGAAAGAGTGGAGAGGAGAGTGTTTAAAATTATATCAGGATCGTGGAATACTGATTATGAAGACAGATTGAGAATTTGTTGACTGCAGACACTAACAAACAGGAGAAAGAGAGATGATATGATTGAGACTTACAAACTTCTGAAAGGGTCATACAGGATTTCAGTTGATGGAATTTTTTTCATTTTATGGAGAGTGCGGAAAGGACAAGAAGGCATCCTTGGAAGCTGAGAAAGGGTGAGATCTAGATTTTTCTCTCATAGAGTAGTGCTTTTTTTTTATGCTGGGCCCATACACGAGGTTGATTGGTCAACTTTTAGTACTGTGTATGGGTGGTGGGTTGGGAAAGGAGGAATTTGTTTACATTTGATTTGAATGACTTTAAATTGTATTCCTTGGGAAGCACAGCAGGTGGGAGACTGTTCCACAGTGCAGCAGTTGCAGGGATGAAGGAAGAGGAAAAGAAATTTGTTCTGTTTGTTTCTAGGTGTACTGTGAAGGGATGTTGTGCAGCAGCTGCACGTGTTCCAATGAGCTTAGTACTGAGCGAGGGAATTATTGATGTTATTTCGGATGAGCATTTCCCATGGAAATATTTGTAGAATATAGTTACTGCAGAGACCAAACGTCTGTGTGAAACTGGGGGGGAGAGAGTTGGTAAGGGATGGATCATTGATAAGTCTAATTGCCCTCCTCTGTATTGAGTCGAGCATTTTGAGAGAGCTTTTAGGGGCCCCCCCACCCCATATATGGGAGCAGTATTCAATAGTTGGGCGGATTTGTGACTTGTATAATGTTAGTAGCTATTCAGGGGTGAAGTAACGTCTTGAGCGGAAGAGAAATCCTAGTTTTTTTTTTTAGGCTGGGGATGCAATGTTTGAGATATGTTTGTGTCAGGAGAGGTTTGATGTGAGGGTGATTCCGAGGAGCAAGATCTCAGGCTGTCTGGAAATTTGGGTATCGTGGAAAAGGATACATGGAAAAAGTTGTTTTTTTTTTATGGGAAATAGTACAGAACTGGTTTTGTTGGCATTGAAATTTATGAGGTTATCCGAACCCCATTGTAGGATGGCTTGGAGATCGGAGTTGAGGGTGGTGGTGGTGGTTGATGTGAGGTGAGTTGTGTAGGGTAAGGCTTATCAAATGCAAACGAGGAGTGTAGTGTGCTGTCATCTGCAAAACTGTGTATTGGGTTGGAGATCAATTGCAGTAGGTCGTTGATGTATAGCAAGAACAGAGTTTGTGAGAGGATAGAACTTTGTGGGACCCCAGCATTAATTGAGTGGCGCGAAAATAGGGAGCCATCCACCATCACACACAGTGTGCGTCCAGACAAAAAACTGGCGATCCACCTACAGAAGTCCTGGGTCGGTAGTTGGTAGTTCTTTAATGATGGTAGTTTGCCTAGTAGGCCTTTGTTCCAGACCCCGTCAAAGGCTTTGGAGATATCTAGTGCAACCACTTGAGATTCGCCAAACCTCTTCATAGCATTTGTCCAGAGATGGGTGACGTATGTGAGTAGATCTCCTGTTGATCGGTAGTGGCGGAATTCATACTGGCGGTCATTTATTTGGTGAGTGTCTTCAAGATAGTGTAGGAGGTGGGAATTGATGATTTTTTCCATTACCTTTGACAGGATTGAGGTAAGCGAGATAGGGCGTAATTGGATGGCAGTGACTTGTCACCCTTCTTGGGAATGGGCTGAATATAGGCCAATTTCCAGTTTGTGGGATAGATTCCAGTTGAGTAGGAGAGTATATGTAGGTGACATAGGATAGGGGTCAGTTCTGGAACACAATTTTTCAGAACAATTGGGGGAAGAACATCGGGGACAGGAGACTTTTTTGTGCCTAAATGGGACAGTATTTTTCTGATTTCAACCTGGCAAAAGGATATAGGGGCATTGTATGTTGGGTGTCTGGAATGGTTTGGAAACATTTACCATCGTCAGTTATGCATGCATTTGAAGCAAAGTATGAGGCCAGAAATTGGCTTTTTCTGTGGGTGATGAGGCAGTAGAGCCATCAGGGTGTGATAGGGGTGGGAATAATGCTGGACAGAAGTTATGGCCAATTGCTTTGGCAAGAGACCTCGGCTGCCGTTTGGACAGGCTACTAGTTTCCTGCTTTTTGCTCTTACGAACTCTGTTTTGGAAGCGTTGATTGTTTTTTTTTGCATCTATTACGGGCTTCGGTGTAAGCTTTGAAGGAGGATGAGGTTCTTGATTTCAGCCAGTTGTGGTATGTCTGGTGTTTCATCTCTACAGTCTTGGCACATCTTTTTGAGAACCAGGGTTTCATTAGGGAATGGTAGTTCAGAGTGTTGTGTGGAATGTATGTATTCATGCCCGTGAGGATTACTTTGGTAATAAGCTCGGTGCATATGTTTGGTTGCTTGATTGGAATGGAATGTCATTGAATGTTGTATATGCAAGCAGCATGAATGAATTCCAGAATCGGTATGACAGCTGATGTGGGTAGTATGCAGTCTCTGTCGAGGAGTCCCTGCCTCCCTGGAGATTTCCCTTAATAATAATAATGATAATAATAATAATATGCGAGTGATGTGATATTCTTTTGATAAACATACCAACGAAGCGAAATTCTTATGACAAATATTTGGCAATTGTATTACCCAATGATACCAACGATATTCGTTATGACCATCTTATGCCAATGGAATTATATTCTTATGATAATATTATGCTAATGAAAGTGTATTCTTATAAACTTAAATGATTATGACCTTCATTCTTTCTAATAGTTAAAGACGTCGTGATGAAGTTAAACTAGATGCCTAAGGAAAGGAAAATGGGTGTTTCTTGCCCTCCAGAAGGAATGAAGAATCAGTGGATATCTCTCCGAAAAAACAGTTCATGTCAGAGATATCTTTCCTGTTCCTGTCCCATTTAACGATCAGTGTTCATTTAGGCAATAGTGGTCTGTGACATTTATTGCATCGGCTATGAAGGGAGGAGCTTGAAGCAGTACAGCTAAAAAAAATAACAGATGAAGAGAAGTAAAAAATATATGCTAGAAGTGAAACTGGAATAGCAGATTAAATCAGGACAAAAAAGGTCAAACGAGAACTCATGAAAGTGTTTTGGAAAATTATCAGGCAAGGTTGAGGATTGTTCAGCAGTCAGGTCAGATTAAATACGACGTAGAAAAGTAGAGCCAGAATAGTTTCCAGTATATCTACTGATTTAATCGAAATATATGTTTTGGTAAGAAAGGAATTGTGATTCTGAGTATTCATTTATTTGGATTGAGTGCAAAGAGTTATACAAATAATTAAGTAAGTGTGGAGAAAAATATCTTTCATATGGTGAAAAATATTTTTCGCCAAAAAGAAGTTAACTTATTATTTTGTAAAACTAGCTAACTTAATACAACCTGCATTGACACGTGCGCGGCTCATAAAGCCTCGAGCTGGCATTATTAATAACATGCGCTGCATTATATTGTTCCAAGGATGGCGATAAATCGGAAGTATTATTGTAATAACTAGGCGTCCTTCATTTTACAAAGTGCACTCTAGTTTTTTTTTTTTTTTAAATCAGAATATGAAAATAGTTTCGCAATAGTACCTGTTAGATTTCCTTAAAATTCCATTCTTTCATGTCTCCACCACCCTAGAAAGGCATCTTAGCGAAATATATCATTCTTAATTTTATGTCCATCTCATTAAGACTGATATAAGAGCCAATTACCAATGATATCGGTAGTCATAAAAATATTATATTTGTAAGGAAAGTTTAGGATTATATAAAACCGTTTTTATTTTATAAAATGAAAGTGCATAAATTGCTTGTAACAATACGTGGATTACTTTGTCCTTCTCTCTCTCTCTCTCTCTCTCTGCATATAATATAGCAGTTCTAGTTCGACGAATTTTGTTGAAATGTAACGTTTGGAGTCTTCACTAAAATTCATGAACATATTTCATTTTTGCCGGTTAAGCGAGGAACGTATACGTATGATTTCCTGAACTAATTTCATATTTGTTAATTATTTTGGTCTTGTTAAAAGTCAGTGCCATCAAAATAGTGTCATATGACTTCTAATGCTAAACTACCATTTCCAAGAAGAAACATATTTGTCCGCCAATGCGCTGTGATTAAAACCGTCATGTTCGAACACCTAATTTAAATTTAAATTTTAAATTTCGATCACTTTATAATATTTTGACCAAAAGATACACGATTCATTCTTTTGTAAGGAAGGAATATTGGGTTAACTTTTTTTTTTTTTTTCTTAATATTTCAGCCGGGAAACTGTAAATCCGGGACTCTTGTTCTGTATACCAAACTCTGTCTTTCATCATACGGTTTTCCAGCCGTCAACAAGTAAGGTGATGGTTTCTCTGCACAGGAAGACGAGAAATCATCTATTATCTAAAGACACACAAATATCCATGCCACACTGGGATTCAAATCCACAGCCTGTTTGGAAATATCGAAGGTTCAAATCCTTTCTAAAACGTGTGGAATCTGTTTAAGAGCTTTTAGAAACGAAGATGAATTAGCCGGTGTTATACATAAAGATTTTTCATCCCGGAAATTCAGGTTTTGTCGTGCTGATCGTACCACACACACACACACACACACGGTTGAAAGAACAGTATTACCCCAACAATAATACAAGTTACTCTAGTCACAGACGAAACCCAAATAGCAGGACTTGTTTTATCAAAACCACGGAGACTTTTTAGAAAATGCAAATTTTTAATTAAAACAATTAAATATCTTATAATTATGATTTAATATAAATTTACAGTATGAATGCAATATTTTACGGTAATATATCTCTGCAATAGCAAATAACAAAGAAAAAGTCCAGGAGCCTAAGTTGGCGTACTATTTTTGCAGATCAAGACATCAGGACAATAATAATATTTTATTATTGCTAAAATGTTACTTATTTCGAAATTAATGATTTTAATCCCCAAATCCAGTAGGTAGCCTCTTGTTTGACAGGTAGTAATAGGTCCTATTCAGTTAAAATCAGTCAATTTCAAAATTTAATATGTGCAGAAGATCAAGTTCGCTATCTTGATATTCTCTCTCTCTCTCTCTCTCTCTCTCTCTCTCTCTCTCTCTCTCTCTCTCTCTCCTAGATATATTATTGCTTAATGCTGATTGATCAGCAGTCCTTAACGTTGTATATATTTTTGTTTTTTTCTGTCAAATTCCTCTGCAAAACTTTCCATTTTCTTTCATCCAAAACACAAATTCTTAAAAAAAAAATGTTCACAGTCTCACTTCATCAATTTATGTTTTCGCTACCATCCTTCTTTCCGCTTTTTATGATTTCTATATTATTCGATTTAGTACTGTTTTGTTTCACTTAAAAGTGTAGAGCTCTAAGACTTCACCAGCATAGTAACAGAGTTGATTATGATCGATCCACAGACGACTTTAACCGGATACAGCCTATATCTAAATACGTATTTATTATTATTTTTAGTATTTCACAACAGAATCTTGAGATTTCGTAAAACAAATTAGTGATGCCACTGCTCCCACTTTATTCAGCTTCTTTCCATGTTCGGTAGTGTTATAATAAAACCAACAAAACCACCAATGTATTGCCAAAGTGTCTTTTTTTTTTTTTTTTTTTCCTCCAGAAAAGTCACGTTTGAGGCAATTTGTTGATGTGAAAAAAAAAAAAAAAAAAAAGAAAAAAAACTTTGCTCAAGCATGAAACAAATTAATTGATTCACTCATAGGTCATTATGTTTCCCTGGATAATTTAAAAAATCGTACAGGTTTAACAAAAGTCAATCTCTATGACCCTTTTAATACTGTTTTAAAAATGAAATATGCTACTTATTATCCATTAAAAAAGAAGAAGACAAAGAATCATATGCAAAAAGTTTTTCGCACTAAAACTTGTGTGAAAGGTTTTTTTTCTCATTCGAAAAAAATGTTTTCCCTTTTCATATTAATTTACTTCAATTGATATTATCCTGTTCCTTTGAAGGGAAAAAAAAAAAAACCACCAGCATTATTGTGTAAAACGTCCACTGCATTAAACCCAGTTTTCTCCCGGAACACACACGCACACACATTGGCATGTGTGTGTGTGTGTGTGTGTGTTCTAAAGAGGAAATTTCTCTCTGAAATAAGTCTGATAGAATCCTGTTCACTTTCTCTTTAATATAGGGCTACATCACTCTTATATTTTCATTCATCCAACACGAGCAGACCGAGTCTTTGTGCGAAAACCAAAAAGTTACGTGTGGAATGCGGTCAACTGACATTTTCCTCTTGTTTCTTCACAGAGCAGCATCACATCACCAAGGGTGGAGCTCCCCTTCTTTCTTGGAACAAGACGTAAGGTCTAACAGCGATATGTGTCTGTCTTCCGTAATCTCCCTGTACTCGCTTGTTTACAGAGAACTGCCGAATCTGAACCGTTTCCTGTGTGTGGTAAATTTAGGATTAGCAGTATATTATGGGGAAGAAGAAGTCTCTATCCACTTTCTCATCCCCGTCCGGTTTCCTAGATGGATGTCTTTTCCCCGAAAAAGCCAAGCTGGTCTTTCCTGTCTCAATACTATCACCGACACAGACCTTCCTAAAATAAGACAAGTAAAAAAAAAAGTAACAGAATTTTATATACTTTGTTTTACTTCCGTTGAGGCCAAGCAACAAAGAGATTGGAAAACCAACACTGGTTTCACTTTCTCTGACATTTGATTTTCATAAAATACGTGATCAAAACACTTCACACAGGAATGTTTATATTCTAAGTTTTTTTTTTTTTTTTTTCCAATGGTAGATAAGATATACCGTCCCAGATTGAATGTGGAAAGATTTTGCATCGTGAACTGGCACTCGTAAAAATAGATATAATTAACTAATTCACTAATATATCGCGGTATCGATTGCTTAGAATAAATCTAATCACTCAACTTTGCATTTCCACGTACCTTATTTGCCTTAATACTAAACTACCTATTATAAATTTGATAAGTTCTTTGCGTTCGATATGAAAGGCCGATATTTAAAAATATGATACCACTGAGTACAGCATTGAAAATATGAAATTAACATAAATCACCATATGAATGCATTATCCTTGCAGTATTGTTTAAAAAAAGGGGGCAGTATGTGGGTGTGGGTATTGTATTGCCAAATGTCTGAGCACGAAGTAAAAAAAATGAAAACGCAACGGTTGTGAATATTTTGCTGATAAAATGCATTTTATTATTATTATTTTTCCCAGCCTTCTGCCAGGGGACATTAATCCCTGAGTGACAATGGCATTAATCTACAACTGACCTAATTAATTCCTGTTATTAATGAAACAAAAATGTTGGATAATAGCCGAAGAGACAATACTGAATTAGTTGAAATTACAGTCAAAACAACGAAGATAATGAGACAATTATGTCTGTTAGTTACATGTGCTGGCCAATTTGTCTGTTTTGAGGCGAAAGGAGATCAGGTACTTCACTTTAAGTTGATAAAGCCTTGGAAAGACCTGAGGTCTTTCCCAGTAAAGGGCAAAAAGCATTTTTCTGATTGTGCTCAGAGACGACTAAGTCCATGAGGATAATATATTATATCGTAATTGTGTGCAGGTTTTTTTTTTTTTTTTTTTTTTAAATTTTCTGATGGTTTGAATGCCCTGCGGTTTACAGACCATGCATTAAAAATGCTGTTCTTTAGAGGATTTCCAAATAAGTTCCTTAAATACTCAGTTGACTAGGGGAGGGGAAAGATAACTACAATATTTAATTCATCCCCCCCCCCCCCCAGCAAACGAAGTTTCTTTGGCCAACTTGGAAGCTTTTGGTTCCCTTGAATTGCCTTTATTGGACTCGTCCAAACTGTCGTCGTGTACCCTCCCCCCCCCCACTTCTCATTATTTGTTTTTTCGCGATATGATTGTTGCAGCTGCTATTGAATACTAATTAAGAAAACTAGAACGAAGAGGGACTTTCCTTGTCACGTTTTTCTAATATATGATGACGGGGACAGAGCAAAACCAAGAACAAAACTAACACGAAATAAGTGACAGTGGCTATAGATTGACGCTGCAGTCTTTCTGCGCATGTGCATTATCATCAAGCATCTTGTGGCGTCATATATGTTTGATGACTAAAAGAATACTGCCAACTATAAAAATCCTAATAATAATTATATCAGTGATATTTTGTTATATTTATTTATTTATTCAGTGTTTTCTAGTCATTATTTCTGTCTAAAATTTATCACAGACCGTAATAGTAGTCCTAAGAGTGCAGTTATCCGTTTCACATCTATATATACTAATAAACTAGCTAAATAGGATTGAGGCCAAAGTTGAGGCAGAGATGCTCGAGGAACAAGCATGTTTTAAGAAAGGTAAGGGCACCAGAGATCAGATCCTTTGCCTTAGACAGATTATAGAAAAATATAAAGAATTCAGATTCCCTCTGGTAATGTGTTTCTTAGACTACTCTAAAGCTTTTGACTGTGTTGAACATGTGAAACTGTGGGAAGTAATGAAAAGAATGGGTTTTCCTCAACACACCATCAGGTTGATAGCCAACTTGTACAGGGAGCAAGAAGCCACAGTAACAAAAGGTATTGGATTGACTGACTGGCTTCAAGTTGGAAAAGGAGTTAGGCAAGGATGTTTACTTTCTTCTCACTTGTTTAGTATATATGCGGAGGGCATCATGCGTGAAGTATTGGAAGAGCTCAGGACAGGAATTAGGATAGGAGGTAGATTGATCAATCATCTGAGGTATGCTGATGATACAATACTCCTTTGTAATGACATGGAAGAACTAGGACTAATTCTTGACAAAGTTAACAAGATCAGTAAAATAACAGAGGACTTCAACTCAATCCTAGCAAGACAAAGATTATGGTTCTCAAAGGAAATACAAACAGAGAAGCTCTTGAGAAACAAGTGTATCTGACTAAAGAAGTCAGATAAGAAACGGATATCTGCTTTTCAGATGTGGTGTTACATAAGGCTGTTGAGGATATCATATACTGAAAGACGTACAACTGAACGGGTGTTAGAAAAGATCAGTAGAACTTTAAGGCTCCTTAAGGATATTGACAGAAGAAAGCTAAAATATTTTGGACACATAGAAAGGACGGAAGGGAGACTTCTCAGAACAGTAATAGAAGGTAAAGTTCTTGGAAAAAGAGGAAGAGATAGACCATCAATGAGATGAATGGATGGTGTGTGTGTGTGTGGAGTGACTGATCTTCAGAAAGTTGAGGCCGCCAGAAAAGCATACAACGGAACTACATGGCGAGGCCTGGTGTGGCACATCACTGAACATTGAAGTGACCATACGGCATCTGTAGATGCCCAGTGAACTATAGATAGATAGATACTAACCAACACTTTCGCGTAAAAAGTTTATACACTCTACAGCAGCTGGGAGGAACGAGACACGTATCCTTCTTCTGGAAAAGCTCCGAAAGATAGAATGGCCTAATGAATTTAGCTTCCGAACTTAGCCTCTTTCGGTTAATACCCGAAAATATCTCAAACATCTCGATGTTGTCGAAAAAAGGGCAGTTCGGTTAATTAGGTCGACGATATGTAGAAGCTAGAAGTTTCCACAGCTCAGTCAGTATTGATAATGCTCTCTGGTTCGAATTCGAAGAACCTTTATAAGAGCTTTGAACTCTAGGTGGGCTAAGTCCTACTAAGGTCCTACTAACAAAAATAATAATAATAATAATAATAATAATAATAATAATAATAATAATAATAATGCAATTAACAGGCATAATCCACTGACCTCATAGCCTTAATTGCTTTGACTGCTATTCTAAAATAATATTTTAGAATAACAGTCGAAAATTACATCAAAAAGTGCAAAGAATCGTAATACAGGTTTTGCATTTAAGTATTCCCGAGCTATAAAAAAAATCTATTTTTTAAATTAAAATAAAGATCCAAGTATGAAATAATACTGTATGCCAAATTTATTTACATACATTATTAATACTTTTGGGGATATGTTAAAAAAGAGCGTAAGAAATTTTGAATATCAAGTATAAATGCAGTTGCATTGTTTATTAACTAATGAAAAAAAAAGCATCTAAAGGTTCTAATCAATTTGTTTTCAGTTTTATTAGCTACATATTTTAATATGTTATGATAATATGAAGTAGTACAGAACTCGAGACGTGTTATGGATTGTCCATAAATAACTATTTAATGCACTTGGTTGGGGAGGGGGGGGTTGAATCTGATTTTGTGGTTGTGAGATCTTTGAATATGAAATATGAAATATGAGTGTCAACGTTTATTTTATTTTTTTATTTTTATTTATTTTATTTTTTTATAATACAATTTTCAGTATTCACTCTAATATTTTCTGGCCCAGGCTCATGTGCGCATGAGAACATTTTGCGCGCAAGTTCCAGCCTCAAATTCAATGTATGTAGCCGGTGCTCACAATAGAGAAAACCACAAAATTCCCTAAATTAATTCCCTTAATTCGCGTAGTTATAAAAATCCAACACGGCTTGCACGAGTTCAAGCGACTGTACTGACTTAGAGAGTAGACACGGATACTTAAAAATATCCAAGGCCCGCCGTGTTCATACATATTAAACATTTTAATTATTTGCTATGGCGGCCTTTGATATTTTTTTCAAATTTCAGCCCCGAGGACCTTGATTCATTCCCTACAAATAAAATACACAAATGCAGTGTTATCATTCGAATAAAATTCTATGTTACAAACTGTAAGTTGAAAAAAATATTCACTGTGATGCAAAATTCATTTCTAATCGGTGTCTCGATGTTTGAATAATAGACTGTCTAGTACGGACCATCGAATAAAGGTGAGTTGCTCTCGCAGTTGAAGATCACCCCGTATGTTTTGCTGACGCTGCCATGTTTGTAATAATGTCCGCGATGGGCCTGCCGTCTAATGCAAACTGACGCGAACTTAGTTCGTCAATGGTCAACCACCTTTAGTTAACAACAAAATTTTGTCAACAACTATCGCATTAAATATTAGGTTAGAATTATATTCTAAAAAATCTATTTTTAAAATGTTAAAAATGCCTTTTATGCAAATGTGGCAGGGGTTGCAGGCACTTGGCTATTATAAAAGGGGGTAGCGACTCGAAAAAGATTGGGAAACACTGATTTAGAGTCTCAGTATGCCTACACGGCGCAGGCTGACAGTAAATGATTAAAATCTAGTAAGTTGGAATGGTTTCTTAGAGTGATATTGGAGTGGAGACGATTTTTCATATAAATCATTTTTATAGTACATTCAAAGATGATTCACTCTAACCAGGGCCATACTGATGTACAGGCGCACGAGGCTATGGCTGGGGGGGGTCCTGAAAAATTATGTCTAATTTAAGGACCCCAAACAATGAGAAGTTGGCCGTGGAGCACTCTAGCACCTCGGACCCCGCCATAGCGTAAGTACGGCCTGACTCTAACTTAGAAATTCTCTATACTAATCTAGTGCACTAATGTATTTTTAGTTCTTTTAGTTTTAAGTTTTTTATTTATTAAAATTAAATGATTACATAAACATTTTACTTGTCATTTATTAAAATTTACTTTGACTGCTGACAACACTGAATGGAGTTTAACAGATCTTACAATAAAGAGAAAAGTATTTATTGTATACACTAAAAAAAATTCAGGAGTATTGCTTAAAGGTCACATGAATTTCTTCTCAAATGAACCCTCCAAATCAAACCTGCATGTTTTGCTACGAGAGGGAATAAAGAAATGATGGTAATTATTCTTCTATGGTAATTGGAGCAATGAATAGAATAGATTAGCATTATTTATTGTATACTGTATTCATTCGATCACTATTTAAACGATAAACACATTAATAAGATAAATAAACTAAAGATATCTAGATAAAGAATTGTTATCAATTACTATCATATCACTGTATTATTCTATTATGAAATTGCAATAATGACTTAATAATAATATTAATAACTAATACTATTAAAACTTTTACTAATACTTTTCCTATTAAAATGAACAATGTATTCATATAGTTAAAATAATATATTTATATGCCAATCAATATATATGAATATAATTATTTGTCTTTCTTCGAAACGTGTTCATTGGAGAAAATTACAAAGCATTCGTTATTAACACCATCAAGTTATACAAGCGCGCTTGCTGTATAATACTATCATTTACGAAAAGTGTTATTCGGGATGCCCAATGTTAGGCGCATTTACTTTGTTACGCCTAAACAGAGCTCTCAACTAAATAAGTCATTTTTCTTTTCTCGATTATGAGCAATATTTCCTTTATTAGGACATTACAAAGTATATTCTTATGACATGTTTGATCATGCAAAATATCGATCGATAAAATATATAAAGCAAGGTTTCGTTTCATCCGTTACAATGGTGCTACATATTGAGACACCTAATGATGAAGTAAGACAGCAAACAGTGTCAAATATGTCAGGGTAAGAGACTGCCTGGGGTAAGGAGAAACTTTGCACTTTTAAAGGGGTCAGTTACCGATTATTAGCACAATGTGGCTCAGAAGTAATGGAGAGGCGTAAAATTTATGTTTCAGTTATAGTTATAATATGTTGTCTGTGCCCCACTGTTGTCTAATATCGACTTTTATTAACAATACTATTATCTCTCAAGTTATTAAGGAAATTAATCGTGTAGAATTTAACAACATGAAGTTGTTTCAATTTATCAAAGAATCATAAAAGTCAAATCGTGTTGGATGTGATAATAATAATAATAATAATAATAATTGGCTCTCAAGAAATCATATAAGTTATATTCTATTGGATTTGTTCTTATCTACAACCTATTTTTCTATTTCTTTCTATTTGCATTGATTTTTTGTTTGTTTGTTACACACAGAGTAGAAGATACTCCTCTTTAACATCCTATACTTAAATCTACAACGAAGTTTTCTTCTATGGAAATGAATTAAATAAATTATTCCCTTTGGTACATTCTCCGAGATTAAAATAAGATGGACAAATAAAGATGAACTAGGACAGTTACCATCATCACCAATCTTCGCTGATTTTATATTTTCTCTTCTTCAAACCTTGCCGCCTCTGTCAGATGTTTCGCACCCCTTACTTAAAGGGAACATTTAATTAAGGAGCACAACACCTTCCTTAGGCGTAGGCCAAACAGATATCTTGTTGCTATGCGCATGATGACCTCCACAGCCATTCTAATACCTTCGGAAGGTCATTGCTGAGCGAACAGCCTACGGCAGGTCAGCAGGATCTCGTGCAGTCTACATTCCTTTTGTTTTGTTGATGGAGTAAGCCACGAGACATATCGACCGCCCTTCTTTGGTGGAGGCGGAAAGGTAATACGGATCAGGCCCCATTTTTGCTGGGAAATGTTTTTCATGACAAATATCTCTTCGAAAACGGACTTCCAGGCACTCCTAGATGTCTTACGAAGGCTATAGGCTAGAAAGATTTTATGCTCGACAGGAAACAGAGACAATTGTTAACTGTTATATGCATTTATAAATTCACTTTTATTTCCGGTACTCTCTAACTTGACTTTAATGTTTTTTTACTTTTTTATTTACTACACATTCTTCCTTTATAGATCATAACACACCCTTTTTAACAAGTGTCTAAATTGCAAAAATACCACGTTCATTTTTGGGAAATTTCTTGTTCTACAGCAGTCATTCTTTTTAAAGGGACAGATATCTAAATGGTTTTAACACTAGGAATAAGCGACATAAAAACAAACAAATAAACACAGAATAAGGCATAACAAGAAGAACAACACAACAAAAAGGCCTATTACCTTGTTTGGCACGAAGTCTACTCAAGGAAGCTTTACTCATTTCACGAGCAGAAAGAATATTAAAAATTAACGCCTACTGACCACACTGCTCAAATTTGTCATTGAAAGTTTTCAGTAATTATTATCATCATTTTTTCAAATCAGTTCAGAAACTATCAGAGACGCTTCGGTGATTATAACAAAAATAGTGACTTTACTCGCATAACATTCAAATATATATTTTTTAAAAAACTAATACACTAATAAAAGCAGACGAAAACTTAATATTAGAATCTTTGACACGATGCACGTGTTGCTATAGTAACATTTTTGCTATTCAAACATGTGTACATTATAAACCAATGATAATTGATCAGATCATCCAAATTATAATTAAGTAAATTATATAAGTAAATCTCTGAATAAATTATATATTTATTTTATTTAAATGTATTTATTTTATTTAAATGCATTTATTTAAACATTTAAATTCTTATATATTTGTTTAAATACTTCAATTATATATTAAATATTTAATCATTGGTTTCCTGGGAAAATCAACACCGTGCTAACTGACTAATTCTTTCCGATCACACTATATCATTAAGAAAAAAAAGTGCATAAATATACCACCAGTAAATATCAAATCATATTTTTCATAAACAAAAATGGCATTTACTTGAATGAATCTAAAAGCTAAACATAATTAGTTTCAATATTAGAATACCGTGAGTTGGCATAAATAATAACAAACTATAAAGAGCGTTACTAAGGTGGCGCTTTTTTAGAATTGTCTATTATTGATTGCCATTCTGTTATTCTGTACTGAATATGCCTATGAAACTTAGCCGAAAAATCTACAAATAAATCAATTTAAACGTGAGTTTCCCTCGTTTTTATAGTTTGTTATTTATATTGGAAGTAGTGTTTCATTTTCTCAGCAGATAGTATATGAAATTAAAACATTATATAATTGGAGAAAATCAATCTCTTTCTGTCGCTAAAAGACAGGGGAAATGAATTCAGATTTTAATGCAAAAAATCATAATAAATAAATAAATAAATCACAATAATAATAATAATAATAATAATAATAATAATAATAAATAAATAAATAAATCGGCTTCAAATTCAATTATACAAAAACATTATTTATTTATTTATAATAATTTATAATAATAATTTATCATAATTATAAGTGGGTTGAGGATATTAGTAAACAAATTCATTTTGAAATAAGATTGTTTCAGAATTGCAAATTTTTAGTACTATGCATAATTCCAGTATAAATTATTTGACTGACTTAATTATAGACAATAATGAATATTATTTATAAATGTGTTTAGTATAATATACTGATACTTTTGAAGTTTATTTATTTATTTTTTAAGTTATCTATCGGATTAATTAATAACATATAATCATCTGCCTTTCTGCCGCAGGATTAAATATATATATATTTCACCCCTACCATTTCATATGGTCTGATATAGTTTTGCTCAATTATAATTAAAAATTGCGACAATGAAATTTTTCCATTTTTTTTTCGGTCACTAACGATAAAAATTTGCTGATACAATAAAACTAAGCGGGACTCCGCCCGTATAGCCTTCGACGGCAACACCGCTTAGTATCTAGCACAAATGTTTTTCCCCAAATAAATCATCTAGTACTTTAATGTTCCAAAACGATACCTAAATTGGGAGTTTTTACCATCTTTGTCACGAGTTGCCTAAATAACACTCACTTTTCTAAAATAACGCACATCGTCGAGACAATTCATGCTTCAGATGGCACATACTCCATCATTATATATATATATATATATATATATATATATATATATATATATATATATATATATATATATATATATATATATATAATAATAATAATAATAAATAAATAAATAGTGATACAAAAATTTTAAAATTTCTGATTTTTTTTTTTTTTTTTTTTCTATTGGCTGCTGACGGAAGACTGATCTTCGTACAAAATCACAGCAATGTAAGTTCTATTGCGACAGTTTGAGGAACATGGTATGGAAAATCTTTGGCTTACAGAGTTTTGACCAAAAGTCAACACACCACCTTTGGGACGCAGTGGAGCTTGGCGTAGTTCGTGTTGGTTGGTCATGTTGAAGGAAGAATGGTAAAAATACCTGAATCATGGTATTACAAACTAGATAAAAGTATGTTATGAACACATATAAAATATGTGTTTATGAATTCTTATAAATTTTGTCATCAAAGGAATGAATTCAATTACCAAATGAAAATAAACATTAAAAATACTCATCTGTCCTTCACCAGATAAAATCACTTTAGTTTTTGTAATTTAACATGAAGATTGATATTTTAGTGGAACTCAACGATTTTAGAAATTTTATCAAGTTTAATTTCCTTTCGTTACTTTTGTTATTACCAGGAAAAAAAAACAAGGTGTTTGTTCAGAGAAAATTACAGAAAATATAAGTTTGGTAAACAATGATAAGGGGCCCTGGTCTGACCTTTGTTGATCAGTCGGAATCGGTGATGTCTTTCAACTGGAAAAACAGGGGTTCGAATCCCGTCTGTGATGCGAAGGATATTTATAGGAGCTTTTTCAATTAAGCGTGAGTTAATCCGCATAAGGAGGTAGAGGAGTTTTTCTTACGAAAAACATGGGATTTTCATCGAGATAGTACTAAGTCCGTGATGAAAGAAAATCTTAAAAGAAAATCCAAAACGGATTTTCTTTTACAAAGCATACAAACTGGCAAGAGAAGAAAATATATTTACATACAACACACAAATTAAGCCATGCGGGTATAAAATATTTGGATCATGTGATCATTCAATAACAAGTGTTACTGAATGATCAAGCGGATTATGACAGCAATTTCTGTATTATAGTAAAACAATTCGGTTAGGTTAGACGTCTTGAACGTCTAGGTTCGCATCTAAGACTTCCTGTCTAGCATAAGATCTTTTCAACTAAAGATGAGTTAGCCAGTCTCACATGATGGTAGTAGTAATTCGAGTTTTCATTCCATAAAACCTGCCAAAAGAACAAGAAATCATAAGACATTACAAAAAATATTCTACCAATGGGTATCTACAGCATGTACTGTATATCGTCGATAAATAATATTATGAAATAGACAATATTTCAGGAACCTATGCGCGCCGAAGCTCTAGTATTATTTATATTGTTAAGCGAAAACTATTTTAAGATTCGTGTTGAGTATAAGTTATCCTGAAATCAGGTTTCAGTTCAATAGAAAATGTTCAACTTTATTCTGCTTATATAAGGTAATAGTCACTTTGCCAAAATAGGTAAATTTTATAAGCTATGACCCACCCATTCATTATTAATGACTATACACAGACAACCGTTTTTGAAAAAAGTCCACTTCATTTCTTTAGTTAGTACCTTCTCGAGTCAGTCCAGGATCAATTAATTACTTTAATTTTAATTAATTTAATTACTTTAATTTTAATTTTACTGACACAACTGACTTTTTATGACGTTATTAAATTCAATAATAATCCACTATCGATTTTTCATTTCATAGGGAGACTTAAAGAAACTCTTTTAGTCCTATCATCATCGATATTTGAGTTCATTTCTGTCGACGGTTTGAAGAAGACGTAAGGGCGACGAGAATGCAGTGGACAACTGTCGTCATTTGGTGCTTCTGATCCTAACTGAGATTACTGTAAAAAACAATATGAGTTCCAAGTTTGATTTTTATGAGTTAAGAAACAAATTCTGTGTCTGTACTAAAGAAGTGGAACCAGGTGGGAAAAGGACTATAAAAAGTTTCTCCAAACCGCGACTAGAATCAGACCTATAATGCTTTATGAAAGTTACCCAAAGGTCACAAGCTCCACATTAATAATTATATTAAGAAAAAAGAAATTTCCATGATAAAATTTTAAGTCTTAATCTATGTTTTAATTCCACTAAATTTGTGTAATACAAAGAACAGTTAATACACTCATTTTTTTTAATTTTTTTTTTATCCATTATAATGTTTTAACGTTATAGGGGTTCTACTACCGAGTTTTGAGACAGTTTACTTATTCCTGTGTTAAGCTACCATTCCTAACACTTGTAATAATCTACTTATTTGATTGTTTGGTATCGATTGATTCAATAAATTAGGAGGAAAAAAAATATCCTCTCTTGGCAGACATTTAACCATTGTTAACATGAACTTGTGTGATCTTGGCAGACTTGTGGAATGAATAAAATGCTCTAGTTCGAGGAGAACAAAGTGCGATGTTACATTCTACCCGACTTTAGCTTGCAGTCTCTTCTCTCGCTAAGAACAATGCGCGCTCAATTGTATCGGCTCATAATCTGGCGAGGATATAAAAAAAAGAAAATAAAAATAATAAATAAAAAAAAGTGCCTGCGTTCCTCAACTCGTTCTCTGTGTACATGGAATGCACTACATTGTATGTGCACCGCATTCCAAGAGATTATATGGTAAGACGTGTCTCGCGCTGTTTGAGAGTCAAGTTCATTGACACCGGAATAGGTGTTGAAGGAATGTGATTAGCTGTAGACTGTACCACAACATACACAGCATTTAGTTAGACATAAAGAATACATGTCATCTAGAGACCTTTGTCTGCTTTACATGCGATTTTAACAACTTAAATCTCTTTCCTGCTTTGCTTGAAATCATATTGAGAATTCGTATCGAAACTAGAGATTTCCACTTTTCAGGATCACATCCTGTTTCATTTGGTGATAATCTTTGCATGTAATATAGGATAGTGTTTCTGAAACTTTTTGAAACTGCGGAACCTTAGGTAAAATTTGTCTTTTGAGAAATCCTTAATATTTATTCCTTCCCGTTATTTTTTTTTTATGAAAAAATAAAAAATAAAAACGGGAAGTGATTAACACAATGAATCGTTACCTGCATGTTATTTCGAAAAACATTTGACACACAATATTATAAAGAAAGTCAGTAGACATAGAATATGGGGTGAAATTGGTCTAAATGAAACGAATTAAAATATGATGCCCAGTAATTGAAAATTAGAGCCCCCTGCGTCTTAACTGGTAGCAGGAGATTCTGATATCTCCGATGTTTTGATTACTTTTAAGAAAATCAACAAATCAGTCTA
Organism: Typopeltis vanoorti; assembly: GCF_054136105.1. Taxonomy (NCBI): domain Eukaryota; kingdom Metazoa; phylum Arthropoda; class Arachnida; order Uropygi; family Thelyphonidae; genus Typopeltis; species Typopeltis vanoorti. Next base: position 60,243,813 of record NC_143569.1, read on the forward strand.
TTTTATTTTATATCTGATTTTATTTTGATGGAGCTGTTATCATTGTAATAAGTGCTAAATATTCTGAAATGTTTCAAATGCATGCTCTTGTCCTATCTACCTATTTATTTATAATTTCCGACGTTCGCTGTACTCGTATTTTAAACCAAACTGTGTGTGTGTGTGTGTGTGTGTGTGTGTGTGTGTGTGCGCGTGCGTGCGTGCGTGCGTGCGTGCAGATGGCAGTAAACCTTAACTATCAAAATAAATTAATAATAAATTGACTGGCGACTAACGTTTTCCAGATTATTCATGTACATTATTGAAGAAAATTTTCAGCAGTTTGAAAGCAAAAATCAAATCGTGGAGTCAGCGCAAACTCTGAAGAAGACGTGATTGATTCTGCTAAGGAGGTATGTGGTGAATTTGTCTGTAAGGATAGAAAAATAAGAACATCATGGTAGACACAAGCAGTTAAAGAAGCAGTCCTGGAAAAGAAGAAAGCATACCAAAATTTCCTAGCAAATAAGTCAGCATATGCCGTAAAAGAATACAGAGACAAATGTAAGAGAGCTAAGGCACATGTGAAAGTAGCCAAACAACAGTCATGGGAAGACTTTGGAAGAATACAGGAAGATGACTATTGAAAAAACTTAGACATGGAGAAAAGAGTACTGTAAAAGGAATCAAAAATGATAAAGGCGACATGAAAACTGAAAATAAGGATATCCTGGATGTCTGGAGTAATTACTTTTGAAAAACTGTTAAACCAAGCAAGCAGTGACAGAATCATATTAGAAAATTTTCAAGAGGAATGCAAAGAGGAGTGTATATCAATACTTGAGAAAAAGCTGTCAAAAACTTGAAATGTAGAAAGGCAGCTGGAATAGATGATATTCAACTAGAAATGCTTAAGTATGCAGGTATAAAAGGTTTTCAGTGGCTACAATGCATAATTCAAAGGTCAGAAAGACCCAGGTGGTTAGAGTCGAGCTCTAATAGTTCACATCTGTAAAAAAGGAATAAAGCCGGATGTGAGAATTACAGAGGAATTTCTCTCTAGTAAGTGTTTCAGGTAAGATTCATGCAAGCATACTTGAAAAGAAGTTGAGAAAAAATTGTGGAAGGGAAGCCTGGTAAAGAACAAGCTGGATTTAGGCCAAACAGATGTGGTCAAGATCAGGAGAACAAGCTGGGTTCTGGCGAAATAAAGGTTGTCAAGATCAAATTTTCACTTTAAGAAATAGTTGAGGAAAAATCTGGAGAATATGACAAGGATCTGTACTTGAGTTTTGTAGATCTGGAAAAGGCATACGAAAGATGCCCAAAGAAAAGCTTTTCATAACACTACAATTATATGGGAGTAAATGGAATATCATATAGAGCAATGCGTAGTCTATATTTAAGTTGTAAGTCAGAAGTTAGAATTGAAGGAAATGATGGAAAATGGTTTGATTTAAAATCCTATCCCGTGACCTCCTCTCTATTGAGAGGGTTGCAGCTAATTACTAAGGAGATTATTATGAAGTAAGGTGGTTTCCCGTTGCCTTCCTTGCCGTAAGTATTTATGACTGTAGCCGTGTGTGTTCACAGGACCGGTTTGCCTGTTTTAGGATGAAAAATCCGAGTTACCGAGAAAAACCTTCTACCTCCACATGAGACTGGTTAACTCACCTTTAGTCGAAAGAGACCAGATAAAGGTTCCTCACGTCATGGACAGGAATCGAACCCAGGTTTTTCCGACCAAAGGGCTTCGTCTATATCGACTGAGCTACGGAGGCTCGATGTAAAATCATGGGTAAGAAATGGATATACATTATCTCCACTCTTATTCATCATCTATATGGATCACATTATGAACGGAAGTGGCATTAGGCCTGATATTAAAATTGAAGATGTGAAACTTAGCTCTTTGCTTTATACAGATGATGTACTACTAAACATAACTAGTGCAAGGGATTCACTAAATTGAATAACAGCTTTAACAAATTTTGCATGAAAATCAGCAATAAAAAGACCAAGACTATGAAAATAGGCAGGAACATAGAAAACGTCAGTTGCATTCTGAATGGATATCCTATAGAACAAATAAAATATTTCACCTTCAGTCTCAGTTTTTAGTGAAGATGGCAGATTAAATCTGGAAATATAGACAACAGAATTAGCAAAGCTGGTATGATGGGTAGCTGGATGAATAAATTTATATGGAACAGGAAAGAAATTAGCCAAAACACCAAACTTTCAGTATACAAGACAGCAGTGGCGGCCCGTACATAAGCACTGCGACACTGCAGCACCCCCCCCCCCCAAGGAAAAAATGAAATATTTAAATTTTGTTATAATAATAATAAGCTAACTCCTTTCATTCCCTAATAAGGAGTAGGCGATTATTATTATTATTACTTAAATTTTATTCGTGTTTATAAATATAAATGCAATACAGCATGTTAAAGGTTACAGCTTATGTTTCGACAGTGATTGAATAGTTAATAATTGGAATTGTTCGATTAACGCTTTAGATTATGAAACAGATGCACTGCGATCTAACGCCGATATTCGTTTGCACTTGTCATTGCACGTTACGTCATTCCGACACTGCCCAAACAGCAGTGTATTTTTAGTATCCATGAGCAAGTTATTTCTGTGAGATATGAAACGTTTATTATTGGCGCGTGTGCGTGATGAACTATTTTTTGTCAATCTTATTTTATTTTGTTAAAATAACATATAATTATTTATTTATTATAGATACAAGGCTGAATTATGACGAGTGTCACTGTTGAAAATATGAAAAGAATTATATTTTTTCAATTATCGTTACACGAAACAAATGCACTGCGATCTAGCGCCGATATTCGTTTTCGCTTGTCATTGCTATTAATACAAAATTTTTATTATTGGTGTTTGTTCGTGGTGAAGATGAAATATTTTTAATAAAGCAATTTTTTAATATGAAAATTTATTTATTAATAAATTAATTACTGATTAGGAAAAATAAGTTTTTTTTTTTTTTTTTTTTTTTTTTTATGCATCATCCCCACTTGAAATTTTCACCGGCCGCCACTACAAAACAGTGTTTTCAAACAATCAGGTTTAAGTTATGGATTTGAGAATTGGGTGAGAAATAAAGTATTCGATCAAAGACTAGAGGCCACAGATATGAGGGTTCTGAGAAAAATTAGGGGAGTGAACTGATGACATCAATGGCAGAATCACCATTAAAAATAAAGATATTAGAAAGGAACTTGACGTTATTAGCATTCAAGAATGTGTCAGCAGAGTTAATCTAAGGTGGTATGACCACTTAAATAGAATGGGTGAGGAAAGGTTAGTGAAACAGGTGTGTCAAAATGGCAGGATAGAGGCCCAGAAGAAGTAAGGTTTAGGTGGATTGATTCAATCAGAAGTGTCTTAGAAGCATGAAATGTTAGATATGAGAATATTGGAGCTAACAAGTAATACACTAATTTGGAGGAAAATTGTTGATAGGCAATTAATTATAATGTTAAGTTGATCATGTAGTGCCTGAACCCCTTGAGTGTACATATCAGGAAATTGATAATAATGATAAAAGTTTCAGAAACAATGGAATAAAAATGTTACCTTTCTCCTCCCCCATCCCCACCCCACCCGAAGTAAAAAGGGTGATATTTTAAATCGATTGATTTCCTTCTGGTCAGTGAAACCAAAATCTAGTTTACTTGAATATATTCAGTCCGATTATTTATGTAGGTGTGGAAAAATGTCCCTCACCACTGGTTTATTTTTGACGCTTCCATACCAAATGCCACTTAAGTATCTGAGGAGTAGTCCTTTGTCAAGAATGGTTAAAGTTATCTGGCTCTAGAGCAGGGATTCCCAATGTATACGCGTATCACAGGTGGTACGCAAGCCGCTGCTCAGTGGTATCGGTCGGTTCTTTTGATCGTTCGTTTTGCTTTTATATTCATACCTGCATTCCGAGAGCCTGATTCTATGACTCAATGGTTAGAATTGTTAACTTATTGGTAGAAAGTCAGAAATGGCAGAATAATGGAATGTTAACTTATTAGTAGCAAAGGTTCCCGGTTAGAGTCCAGAGTAAGCCATGGGTGTTATATCATCTATTTTTATTAGCACTTCATAGTCGTTTCATATTGATATCATCATTTCGCACAAACATTACAACTATGTTGCTAGGACTAACCAACTTATCTACCAAAATTAAGTTTCGAAGTTCAATTAATAGGACACTAGGTCTAAAACTGAAAATTATGATGATTAGTAAACAACTACTTTGCCTTCTTGATAAAAAAAAAATAAAAATATAAAATAATAATAATAAATAAAGTTTTATAGAATCCAAAGCAAGGACTAATTTTTCATATTAATGTATGTAAATAGCACGTTACTTCGCTTGCATTCAAGACATCGACTGTAATTATAAGCCATAAAATGTTATTTATAAACAGACCATTAAAATATTCCATATATTATTGAACAGAAACAAAACCGAGAATATGTACGATTTGTCTAAATTGCCTATTTGGATTTGAATTTCATAAAAGGATGTGTGATTTTCTTAGAGAAATCTTAACTTTATTTAAATTGATTTTTTTTATATATTACTAACTACTAATAAAAACCGACTACAATAATGAAATACAACCACACACACACATACATAAAGAGAGAGAGAGAATAAAACATTCTTAGTAACGTGGAATTACAGATAACACACCCATCTTATATCCTCGACGATGTCCTTTGGTTGGAAAGACCTCAGTTCGAATCCCATCTAGGACAAGAAGAACCTTTGTCAGAGCTTTTCATAAGAACCCAGGCAATTAACAGAAATTCACTGAAGATTGTAAAAGCCCTGAATCCAAAAAGACCAATCAACCAACATCATAGCTTCAGCTGAGATTACAAAGTGGTGTGATGTCAGCAACAAAACCAAATCAACGAAGTCTTCTTAAGGAGTTTAGAAAATGATACAAGGCACAGCTGATTACTCTGTATGTCACTGGTTCTTAGTCTTACCTACCCAGGAATAATTTTATCGATTTCTGAAAGAAAGGAAGATTTTTATAGTGAGGCTGCCATTTTTTTAATTCTTTGCTTTACATTCAAATTTTTCTTTTCATACTTTTTTCTCATCGGGCAATATCAACATCTCAAAGATCTGTATACAACTTATTCATTTAATATTTCTGCATAACGAGACCAAAAATAATCTAGCATGCATTTAGAAATCTGTTCATGAGGTCTTCACTACCTCAGTATTACCTAAGTTATCTCGGTATTAACCAACTGTATTCTCTGTCAGTTTGTAGGAAAAGTCTATCTGCTGAACATAATGATTAGCTAACTCACCTTGAGACGAAAAGTCCATATCATTTTCTTTGCGTCTAAACGGAGATTTACAGCCGAACATATGGTCGTTCTTCCGACTGCACTACGAAGATCCGACTGAGGATAAGCGAACAAGCCCTGTCCGGCATATTACGCTTTTAACACTGAACTGAGCGAGTGAATATGAATTTTAAAAACTTAACAATAACTGTAAAGAGAATGATAAACAAAACATGGCAAACTTGTTGAGTACATAAATTATCTGAGAACCATAGCCTGGCAACTTCCATATGAAACAATAAACCTAACAATAATTCAGTTCCCTCTGTGTATTTTACAAGAGATCTGTAATAAGCATTGAAAAAAAAAATACTAGTAATAATTTTTGCGCCTTCCACGTTTAGAGCATCACGTGGACTCGGACGGCACGAGATTTGTAAGCGTAGATTCGATTTGTCAAATAAAATCTACTTAAATTTGATTTGACAATTTGACGGATTTTAATGAAATTTGGTACTTCAAATCCTTCCCAATATTTGTCGAATCATCTGAATTAAGATTCCGGTTAGACCATTTTTAATGAAAAATGATTTTAAACAACAGTAAACGGTATACAAAACATCTCGAAGTTCAATTGTTGTGCTAATGACGTCACATTTCAAGAATACCAGAGCCCCTAACTTTTTTTCCTTTAGTTGGAAAGACCTGGTTCGACTTCCTTCTAGAACGGGAACCTTTACCAGGACTTTTCATATGAAGGTGAGTTAGTCAGTCTCATTCAGAAGTGGTAGTGTATTTTTGTCCGAAACTCAGTTTTTAATCCTGAAAATCGTCAGGAAAACTCACGCATAGGGCTAACCACCTAGTCCTAGAAATATGGTAACGAAAGGAACCATAAGCTGTAAGCTCCTACGACCTTAGAAGGTCGTAGGAGCTTAGGCCTTTTTAGAACCATTGATGACGATTCGAAAATGCCACTGCGCTTGCTAGCATTTTTGTTATTGTTTTTGTTGTTTTGGGATTAGAGGAAGTAACGATAAATGAGGCTAGTTATTACGTCTGTAAATTGTGTGTTCTTCTAGGCGGTTGCTGGTTTTGTGGAATGAGAAGCCTGAATTGGAGAAAAAACATTCCCATGGTATGAGACCTGTTTCATTGTTTTCTTCACATTCTAAACAGTATTCGTGCGCATGTCATAAGCTGCTTGGATAGACACAGAAGACTAAAACAAAACTAGGCTATTGGTACTTACACATTTTCAATACTTATTGTTGTGATTTACAGAGAGACAAATCTGTTTGCAATAATAACAATAATAACCCAGAAGATGAATGAAGATTTGTTGTTCTGTATAATAACAAAAATAAATGGCTGAATAAATAAATGCATTCGTTTGAGACGAGGAAAATAATCTCGATCTCAGAGGAAATAAAATTAATAGAAACTATCCCTGCTGATTTTAATGGTATTTTAAGGGCCAAAAGAGTGAATACGTATTGTCTGAATTAGCATTGCTTTTCACCCCTTCCCTCCTGTTAAGTTCAACTAACTATCCGATGCTTTGTTGTAGTTTGAGATAAAACTTTCTTGCAGAGCTCTTTCGGGGTTGAAACAAAACACACCTCTCACCTGGGTTTGACATATGTCTGCTGTCACGGTTAGAGTGACATCGTGTGGTCCCCCAATGAACAATGTCGCCACTTGTCACTGAAGTATCAGAGGTCACCAAAAGCGTCAACTTTCAGGCTAGATGAAAACTTCCAACATGCAGCTAGCACTAAAACATACGGATACAAACTCGGGATATCCCCTGCTGATACCGTACTGAAAGTGGTTATAACTGTAGACAAAGATTTGTAACTGGGATACATGAGAAATATGAAGGGGATAAATACATCTCGTAGATGATTATTTTTTAAACAAATAAACAAACAAAAAATTCCAATGATATAGATTAACTTAGGTTTTTATCTGGGAGGAGGAGAAGGCTATATAATAGCATTAGTGACGTTAGCTGAATCGAAATCCAAGTTTTTTTTTTTTTTTTTTTTGTGTCCATCCACTCACTGAAGATTGTAAACCTGTAGTAGTTAGTATCGTGGGGCCAGTAAAAAAAATGCTTCAAAATACCTCACAATATATTTTTCTTAGCAGAAATCGTTTTCAAAATCATAGCTACTTTTCATATAGAAATTCACAAAGCAATATTCAGTAACCAGCGCCTCTAATGGAACAAATTGTTATTAGGTAAATTTGCTTTTTTTTGATTTGTCGATATATTATTATTATTATTATTATTATTATTATTATTATTATTATTATTATTATTATAGTCCGCAATTACCAACATGACTTTTTTTTTTTTTTTTAAAGTGCGGACGTAAATGAAAGCCTCCCATGAACAAGAGCGTGAGATCCAAGGGTGTCGTGAACTCGGGGTGATTTGTGATGTCCGGAAAATTGCTAAATTGAGCAAGTTGACCTTTTCACAGGTTTCGTCTCGCAGTAATACGCAGCGAGACCCTTGACACTGCGGTAAACCAGGTAGCCCATCATCCAGCTGCTACTCCTGCTCAGGTTCCCAGGTAAGTGGGTCGAACCACGTGAGGCCATGTTGTTAATGCATCTATTGGTACAAGATGGGTTCCCCCCCCCCTCCTCCCCCACTATAGAATACTCATCATGTGATTGAGCTGCCGATAAAACGCATTGTCGCAATGATTTCATTTGGAATTCTTTCTAGTGTCTGTTTTAACAGTACGTTTGTTATAAATAAAGACTCCAGTCACGTGATTTCTACTTCGTTTTGATTAATCGTTGTCACGGGGATTTGTGCCACATTTAGCTTGTCTGAATATCTCATGGACCATGTGCTGTTGTGGCCTCATCACTACATTTTTAATTATCGTTCTGTTTTTATTTTATTTCTTTATTTATATTATTCTTACTTTTTTTTTTTATTTTTTGTCGTGAAATAATCTTTTCAAAGACTCACTTTCGCCAAATGTTATTGCTGTAATTGTCACATAACAATAATATTTGACTTTTACGTATGCTTTTTTTTTTAATTTCAAAATACCTCTCTATTTTTAATAATTACAAGCGACTCTCTGGGTTAAAATATTAGAAAAAAAAATAATTGAAAATTTCTTATGGAGTAAACACAATTTCTGACTCGCTATCTGTATAAAATGATCTTTTTATTTGTTTGTTGTCAACTAAGACGGATGTAGCGTTGTTTCCATGTAAACCAAAGTCTTATGCTTGCTTGCATTACCGACGAATGTTTCCGTTGTCGTCTCCAGAAGATGTCGTCAATATATATATATATATATATATATATATATATATGGGAATAAATTTTTAACTTGGGTATATTGTATATTAGGATAACCAAGCAATTTTATATGCTTGGTTATTTTAGCACCTAATCCCAAGTATGCAAACAATTAAGTTTGCGCCTGAAACAAAGTTCAAGTCTAAAGATGGTACAACACCAGGGCAACTCATTGTAAAGGTGGGTAAAGCTTTGATCACTATTCTTAGTATTTTCCCATAATGTAAAGCACATCTCACTAGAAGATGTATACTGCAATGCATTATGGGTGGGGTCACTACCCAGACCGGTTTCAACCTTTTTTGAGGTCTCCTCAAAAAAGGTTGAAACCGGTCTGGGTAGTGACCCCACCCATAATGCATTGCAGTATACATCTTCTAGTGAGATGTGCTTTACATTATGGGAAAATACTAAGAATAGTGATCAAAGCTTTACCCACCTTTACAATGAGTTGCCCTGGTGTTGTACCATCTTTAGACTTGAACTTTGTTTCAGGCGCAAACTTAATTGTTTGCATACTTGGGATTAGGTGCTAAAATAACCAAGCATATAAAATTGCTTGGTTATCCTAATATATATATATATATATATATATATATATATATATTTTTTTTTTTTTTTTTTTTTTTTTTTTATGAAAAAAATTGAATGACTAGAACCGAGATTTAATTAAAAAGGTTTTAATATAAACACACTACTAGTTTCGGCCTGTAACAGCCTTCTTCAGGTGACATTATAAAAGAAAAAACACTAAACATTGAGGGTTAAAAGACTATGAACATCATAGACAGTCTTTATACATAATTAGCATTAAAACTCGAACATCTCAATAGCCGACATCAAAGTATAAAGTTTACTGCTGAGCTTGAAACGGATAATTCCTTGCCTTTTCTTGATGTCAAACTGACTCGCTCTTCTGCTGGTAAACTAAAAATATCGATATATAAAAAACCCACACATACCAACAGATATCTGCACAGTCAATCCCATCATTTCCCTCCTCATAAGCTTGGAATAATTTCCACCTTGGGACATAGAGCCCGTTCTCTTCTTGATGATCCAAATGAACTGCTTACAGAAATAAACCATCTGAAAACTTCTTTCGAAGTTAATGGATATTCCAAGAAAATCATTAACAAATTCCTTCTTAATCCTCCCAGACATCACTCAGAAGAAACAAATAGATTCAAAAGCAATATATCTATTCCTTACATAAGTACTGTTTCACATAAATTAGCAAAAGTTCTAAAAAAATACAATTTCAGAACCTTGTTCACTCCACTTCCAAAGATCCGTTCCTTAATTAGCCACCCAAAACCTTGTCATCATCAACTCAAATACCCTGGCGTATATAAAATATTATGTGACTGCGATATTCCTTATTTCGGGCAGACAGACAAATCTGTCGAAATGCGTATGGAAGAACACATGAGAGACATTACTTACAAGAGACAGCGAGCAAGTGCATTATCAAGTCATATCCTCTTCTCGGCTAATCCTAATGATGATAACCAAAGTCACAAAGTCTGCTGGGAAAAATCTACAAACATCTTCCGTTGCAGTGACGAAATAGAGAGAAAAATTGTGGAATCGAGAGAAATCATCTTCAATCCTGTTCATCTAAATAACAACTTAAGCTACAACCTCCCGGATAGTCATTCAGCTGTAATCATGTACTGGCGTTCACGTGAGGCTGCAAGCACGCACTCTCCCAACAATGCAACAAATGAAAGAACAGCTTCAAATACAACTACAACGTTTTAATGCTAATTATGTATAAAGACTGTCTATGATGTTCATAGTCTTTTAACCCTCAATGTTTAGTGTTTTTTCTTTTATAATGTCACCTGAAGAAGGCTGTTACAGGCCGAAACTAGTAGTGTGTTTATATTAAAACCTTTTTAATTAAATCTCGGTTCTAGTCATTCAATTTTTTTCATAAAACTATGTATGTTAACCGAGTCAATGATCATTCTGTCATATATATATATATATATATATGGGAATAAATTTTTAACTTGGGTATATTGTATATTAGGATAACCAAGCAATTTTATATGCTTGGTTATTTTAGCTCCTAATCCCAAGTATGCAAACAATTAAGTTTGCGCCTGAAACAAAGTTCAAGTCTAAAGATAGTACAACACCAGGGCAGCTCATTGTAAAGGTGGTTAAAGCTTTGATCACTATTCTTAGTATTTTCCCATAATGTAAAGCACATCTCACTAGAAGATGTATACTGCAATGCATTATGGGTGGGGTCACTACCCAGACCGGTTTCTATTGTATATTAGGAGCTAAAATAACCAAGCATATAAAATTGCTTGGTTATCCTAATATACAATATACCCAAGTTAAAAATTTATTCCCATCAATATCTCCTCCAGAGATTTTTATTAAAACTTAATACACCTTGTTGCAACTTATATAGGTAAAGTTGATAAGGCTTTGTATTACTAAAACCTTGGTATATTTAGGGTCTAGCTACTCACTGAGGAGACCTCAAAAAAGGTCGAAACCGGTCTGGGTAGTGACCCCACCCATAATGCATTGCAGTATACATCTTCTAGTGAGATGTGCTTTACATTATGGGAAAATACTAAGAATAGTGATCAAAGCTTTAACCACCTTTACAATGAGCTGCCCTGGTGTTGTACCATCTTTAGACTTGAACTTTGTTTCAGGCGCAAACTGAATTGTTTGCATACTTGGGATTAGGTGCTAAAATAACCAAGCATATAAAATTGCTTGGTTAGGTTATCCTAATATATATATATATAAATATATATATATATATATATAAATATATATATATATATATATATATATATATTTATTTTGTTGGTTAGTTAGTTGTTTGCTATAGAAAGTTTACTAATTTCAAATGAATTCAGTAATTCATTACATGTTTTTTTTTTTTATTTTTTTTTTATTTATGCGTCAGTTTCTGCTCAGAAAGGCTATAAACCTATGGGATAGAATCCATAGTACCATGAGTTGGTTAAAATAACCAGAGTGGTAGTGTCGTATCGTAATGATTCTAACTGGCACTAAGAGTTATGAAGAGATAAAAAGGAAGTCACAAGACAGGATGTTGTGATGTGCTGCTATATTTACCAATTTTCGGATTGATGCACCAAAGAAGAGAAGTGTCGTATCGGACGACAAACATCATCTGCCACGCAAAGATATTTGCAAACATCCATATCACCGTGAAATCGCCTGATTGGAGAGGGGTATGGGATAGTCAGTACATTCAGTCAACCCCATTGGTTAATAAGTCATATTACTGATACGAATTACTGAGGATGGTATGGATTTAAAATAACTTTAATATTAACAAAATACGTATTGTTCCCTCGGCCATATTAATTAATCAGGATGTGTTCATTCAGTTTCCTTATCTTACTGTTCAGTGTGTTTACAGTCCAAAGTTGCTTTTCGTGCAGTTTATTCCACAATGTTTTTTGCTTTTCGTGACACGGCAAAAGTCTGTTTTATTTGCCAACTGATGACAAATGTTAAGCACAAGCCACAGATAACTGAATATTGTTAGGTTATTAATAATAACTACATTATCATGACCACTGTTAATCTGATTTGGATTATTATTAATTTTAATGATCCACTTTTTTTTTTCTTTTTTTAATCTTGAAAAAAGTCACATATATTTCGTGAGGAAATGTGCACGGGGAATGTATACAGCTTTTCCCACTAGTTAATGAATGCGATATTATAAAGGAAATTATATTTGAGATGTCTTTACTGGAGAAGCTCTTTTTACTCATTCCACTTCTTAGACTAAGTATCCCTTTATGGTTGTTCACCATGGTAATGCGACTTATAATGTAGCAAATAAAGTTTATTAAGTATTCATCTGAATTCATCAAAAATCCAGATGACTACTAAAAGACAGTCACAAACATCCAAGATGACAATGAAATTTGAACAGAAACTATTTGTTGGAAAAACGGAGATTTCAGACTGGACCGAAGGTACTCTATAGCAAACGGCTGGTTTCACTTTTTCTAGTAGTTGCTGGGTTGGGTTGTGATCTGGTAACTGAGTAGATTGGTGAAGTAGATCAGAGTCATCCTCTTGAGCAGGTCACAAATTATCTTGTGACATGATGCTTGTTCTGCTGACCAGAGATGCCACTTGGTCGGGCAAAATATTCAGGTATGCGTTGGAACGTCACCTCGTCCATAGGGGAATTTTGAATGTCTTCAAGTGGTACATGATTTTCAACTATTATGGGTCTATCACCTCTTGCTTATTGAAGGCCTTAAGAGGTACAATAAATAAATAAATAAATAAATAAATTGTGTCTGGAGAGCAGGGTTCTAGATTGTGTAATCTCCGTGGCCCGAGCAGTACTAATCTTCATTATATAGCTTGCAGTGGAAAATAGTAGAAAATAATAATAATTATATCTCACTAGACATTATGAAAGTCTACAATCAAAAATCATCGTAATTGTCATTCACTATTGTTCCACCTTAAATGTCGAATCAACCATTATTTTCGGATTATCTTGCGATCTGCTGTTTAGCCACTGGCGAACAGCCTGTCAGTGGCATATTACAATGTAACTGCTAATGGCTGGTTTCGTCACGCTACCATACTCGTCATCGTTCGATTGTTCTTCAATCAGATTTTCCACCCGTTTATTTATTTATTATTATTTTTAAATGAGTGGAAAATATGACTCGATATTTTCAATTTAACTTCTCACCTTGAGCGAGAGGGCGGGGCTAAAATCTCATGAACTCAAGTTAGTTATCTCAAGGTTAAAAGTTAAGTCCCATAAGTCAGCTCCAGGAACTTAGCGAGACATTGGTTACATCTCAAGGCCTAAACCTAATTTTCCAAGCGTCAGCAGAAACATTCAATAAAGGGTTCGTTTTTAGTACAGAGAGAGAGTGCATTTTTTGGGAAGAAATTTGGACTTTCCGAACGCAAATATATATATATATATATATATTTTTTGTATAATCTCACTTGTAAAGGACGTTTTAAATGTATCATACATCATTATCATGAGTGGACTAAAGGTTAAATAATTGCCACACCAAACATGTCCTTTTTTGCAAGACACTTCAGACCTCCAAGCAGGGAGGTAGTTTCACACCGGGCGTTAAAAATCATCAACTAAATACATTTTGGTGTTCGTTGGAGAGAAGTAGGCTGTCCACGTAAGAATTTTACATACTACAGAACTATACAACAGACTATTTAATTAAATTTTAGTATTGCTGATATATAAACACTCCTTTTAAAAGTTCATATATCAATTCAATAGCAAACTTAGGCGTTGCTAAAACCGGATTATATGATTAACAAAAGATGAATTTTGCGATCATTAGCTTACACTGACCTACTGCCGATAATTAAGTATGTTTCAGCCTTCGACAGGTGAGTGGAATGGGTCGATTGGTGGTCCTCAGTTCAACGAGATCCCTTGGGTCTTGCCGCTTGGACTTTGTCCTCTGAGAACAGGAAGTCTTTTTACCTGCAGCACTTTCCTCTGATTCTCCCAAAGGCGAAAAAAAAAAAAAAAACCTAGCTGAGATCTGTGGCAAGTGGATGCATCACGCACGACAACACTAGGTAGCGATAAAATATTTCCCGTATAAAGAGGCAGGTAGCAAGTGTGACGGAGCTGAGTCGCATCTCTTCTATACGCCGTTTCCTTTCTCAGCTTAGCGGACCGTGAAGTTATGTTTCATGGAAACATTAGGCCAAGAGGGGAAAAAAAAGAAAAAAAGAAAAAAAGAAACTCTATGATTGGATCACTGCAATGTTTTCGCGGCAGATAGGTTGCCGTTGGATACCGATTACAGCTTCAGTAACGAACAATTTGTTTTCCTTTTTCTCTCTGCATTCACTCACTCCTATCAGTGTGCTTGAGGCTGGCCAAGCGGTAAACATTGTCCCAAGTTGATTGCTGTTTTATTTTAGATAGCGCTGTGATGCATCAAAAAATTGTCTGCCTTTTTTGTTCTTTTTTTTTTTTGTTATGTATTATGATCTTCCCGTTTATTGATTTATATGTATTTTTATTATGATAGCAAAAAGCAATGGGATTTGACAAAATACAGTGAACATTTTATTGTATCTGTATTAATAAACGTTTTTTGTGATGCAGGTGACGTCATTCATACTACCTGTACACGATTTATGAATCAAAATTATGTTATTGCTCTTAGAAATAATAATGGAACTTATATTTGCAATATTTGAAATATTTTAAATGGTTTCTAAAATTCGAAAAAGTATGATATACACCTTTTACTATTTCAGTTATTAATATTTCTTAAAAAAATTATTTTTATCAAAATTATGCTCTTGTCACATTAAAGTATAAAACTGTCCGTTTGTTTTTCATGGTTACATATTATGATTCACACATGTTTATTGACTATCTGTTTGATCAAGATATCAATAAAGACTCACGCTGAGACAACGGGAATAAAATGCTTTGCTTGAAGCGAAAGTTATAATTAGACATTTTATTTCTATGCGATTTAGGACGATAATTTATATTTTATTTAAAATTTGCCCTTAAAGGTAAATAGTTTTAAATAAATAAAAAAAAATCGAAAAGCATTTTATATACCTTTAAACATTTCCGATCATATTATATTAAGGAATGAATCTCTAGCAGTAACGTTTCTAATCTGAGGATCAAAAAACAAAATTTTCTTCTCCGAAAATGTTTTAACTTCTTTGTGAGAAGCTTTATTCTAGATAATTATTCTTTTATAAAGTATATTATTTAGACATCATCACTTAAAACTACTACATCATATTTATAAAAAAAGGTACGGTAATTGCCCACAGACTGTAAAAAAACTTGAAAAACAAACCTTCATAAATTTTCAGTGAAATTTTTCTAGAGAAGGGCTATAAATAAATAAATAAATACAGGATATTGGTGTAGAGTGTGGGCTCCAACGATAAGTCCTGGGACTTCATGGAAGTGCTGTGTAATAATTATAATAATCGTAACGAGACTAATAATAAGGTTGTAAACCTGCCTTACATTAGTACCATAGATGTCGAATTGTTGGATAATCCAAAACTGCTCTGAAGATTCAATGCAGAACTTTTCTCAAGCCACTTTAGGCCTTCACTTAGCAGGGTTTAGTGGTCGCACAGCGGAAGATGAAAATAATATAAATAAAATTAAAAAAAAATACATAAATCACTCCAATCTACTATGTGTTCACAAAATGTTTTCCTTAGATGTCGCTAATTGAGCTGTTTAATTAGTGGCAGGTGAAGATATGAAGCCGAGTGGATTACATCTGTCAATTGCGTAGTTAGCCAGCTGGTGTGTTGTTTTGGGAGAGGAAAAACTATTTCATCGTAGAAAAATCCTTGACAAGTTCAAGGATTTTTCCAACAAATGGGCACCTGTCATTCTTCTGTGCTAAGGTGCCAGTTGCATATCAATAATAATAATAATAATAATAATAATAATAATAATAATAATAATAATAATAATAATAATAATAATATTATTATTATTATTATATCGTAAGTAGTAGCAAGCATTGATAAAAATATTGCAGGCTGCTGGTCTAAAACATGTTCATAAAACTAAAACAATGCTTCACCTTGCAACGCTGAAGTATACTAAAGGCATTGTCATACGGAATAAACTGTTGCTTGATTAATGGTAAAATGTTTTGATATGATTGTTACAGTGTTACAATCGTATCAAAGTTGCGTGAAAAGTGCAACTTCTGACTTCTGTATGTTACGATATCAGGTAATCCCAATATCACTGCAAACATTTGTGCTGCATGTCAATGTATGGAATTGTATTAAAGCTGTATTGGCTTCTAAAGATGGAAAGGAAAAGAAATACCTGCTATTACCTCCTCTGACCTGTAGCAGTCATAAAAAAAAGTGGCGAAAAGATCTGGTTTGGATTCTGCCTAACACGCGACAATACTTAAAAAGGACATTTCATTGAAAGTTACTAATCTTAGATGGAAAGATGGAATTGTTAAAATTTTCTTCTAGGAAATCACTCGAAGGTGAGGATTTTTCTTTTGCAGTTTTTTTTTCACGCAAAATCGACATATCGGCCTAAGAACGTAAGCTAAGCAATTAACAAACATTATAGCCTCAGTTGCTTCAACCATACTTCTAATTATACTTCAGGAAGTACATTTCTCTCATGCAAAACAGAGAAAAGCGAACACACAATAATAGTTGCTTTCCTTATGGCCTTAGCTTTTATGATGCAATCGTAAATAGTCTTTAGCCTTCCAACCTGGACACCATTGAAATGGAGCAGCTTCTCTTGAGAGGAGTTTTCAGCACAAATAAATATTTCAAAAGTCTTAGCTCAGTCCGTGTAGACGAAGATTAGAAAGAACTAGGTTCGAATTCCGTTTAGCACTCGACGAAACTTCATATGGGTCATCTGAATGTCATCACGCTGTTTCGTATAACCTATGCAATGTTATGATGCCAATAATGGGAAAATTGTGGAGACTAGCTAGGGTAGCCTGTTGGTCAGTACTTTTCAATTTTTTTTTTTTTAATTTCCTGGACATGACTTGCTGTTTAATGTCTTACTTATTAAAGATTCAAATTCCAACTTCAAGTGAAGAAAAAAAAACAAAAAAAAAACGAAGGTATATCTATGATTACAATATTTGGAGGGCTTGCAAGTACACAGCAACTTCATCAGATCTTTCTGCATGAAACATTTAGAGAACAGTGAGCATGTTGATGAAATTTAATATTTTGCGAGGCAAACTATCGAGAATTTCGATTTTCGTTAAAATCCGACGATAATAAACATTTTACGCAAACGCCCGATTAAATTTCAATGCTCCAGTGACATGAATAGGAATAACACACACAGTAGAATTCTTCGTGGGGAGTAGTGATTTTAATCTCCCTAAAGATATCAATCCCTGCCAATTAATGTATCCCACATTAATTTCGTTGCCCTTTGTTTATTAAGTAGCAGTCGTTGAGTAACATGATATTGCGAACGTCTGTCATATACGCTGCATATAAATTTCCTAACTTTTTATTTCTTATGTATTTTGTGGTAATATTTTTAAGAAGCTACAATGTCAGTAACTGTTTATGGCGTTTATTTTCTATTAATCTTCGTGTTTCTTACACGAACGAGCTTCTTTTTTACATATTTTTATGCTGTATTTGTTTTCGTCTGCGATCGCGACTCTTAACGCTATTAGAATAGCTTGAAGATAGCGCCCTCTACGGCTTTTTATTTCTGCGCGTGTGTTTTCAATTATTATTTATTATCTGAGTATTGGCTAAACAATTACGATCGTCACTTAGCGCAATGATGCATTACGAAAATAATAATATTATCATTAAAGCAATAACACTAATAACAATAAATATATCTTATTTGCGTATTTTTAAAAACATCCTACATAGGTATAAAACTATAATAAAAATCAGTTTGATTAATCTGTAAGATCGCTTATTTAGTTTTTTCGTTCCCATTAAGTTCCTTCCCGACATACTGCTCCTTTTCAGTCTCAATTAACTGGGTATACTACACTCCACTTATACTAATATTCTTACGGGAACTTTTAGAGGAAAATTTAATGATAAAGTGATTGGATGAAGAGGTTAATGCAGGACACAAACGAAGCAGAACTTACACAATGTTAGCCTATCATGTACTGTGAACATACACACAATACAACAGGAAACAAAGTTTAGTAACAGGACGCCCCCAGGCCTGGGATTCCGCCTCCATTACCGCTAGACTGCCTAATGAATGTGAGTTTGCACAACAGTTATAGGGAGGATAGGAAAGAAAAGAAGAAGAGGGGAAAAAAAAAAAAAAACTGTAAGTCGTGTCCTGAGAACAGGAAATGGGTAGACATTGAGATAAAGAAAAGATGACACGAAGTATTATAGAAACATTAAGGAAACGATATTGGTTCATTTCGCGTAATAAAAAATGAATATTTTAAAACGGAGTACAATAATTAAAACATACATAGCATTACTAAAAGACGCATGTGATAGAATGTGCTTCTCTTTCCTCAATATGTTCCTGACTGATGAGGTCCAATTAAATCCGAAACGGCTGGTTCTCTTATTTGAAGATGTGTAGGTTTCTACAAAGACAGGATGATCAGATTTGCATTTTGAATAATAATTATTGTTTACGTAATGCAAGCCACTTCAAGCCTCCAGTAAGCAGAATGTGGTCTCTTACATCAGGCGTGAAAGAAAAACCATAACTTTATTAAGGGGAGTCAAATATATTAATGATTTCTAAAATTTTGTCCTGGGCAGCACCGTGTCACTTAATGATAAATAAAAGGAGAAATGTGATCTCAACCTGGGGTCGTGTATTTTAATTATAATAGTGCATAACTAAGGCAACTCGTGTCGTGGCCGAGGCCGTAAGTAACCATACAGCAATTACTTTCAGAATCTTCGTTCAAATTTCGTTTACTTCATCTTGGTTTAAAAATGCGAATTTTTATGCAATGTCTACTTAACATATGAATCCGCAGGTCTGTTCAAGCCCGTCAATGCAGCACCTTAAGCGTTCAAGAAAAACTTTTTTTTTTTTAAACCAACTCCTGCTCTTATTTGCTAAAGGAGTTAAGAAACACTGAGTCGATGCATCTTTAACGGCCTCTCCGGTTTTTCTTTCTTCGAAATTATACGCTGCCCGGTGACAGACTTTCCCATGTTAAAAGGAAGAGAGGAGGAAAGCGACGTTTTTATTCTCCGTCAGTCACGTGATTTTCCCGAGGTGCTGGTGGTCAAAGGATCTTGTGACGAGCGTCGCAGTTGTGCAAAGGAATTTCTCTTTTGCTTCCCGAGTGAGAACTCTGGGAGGCGATGAAGTGGCGCATCCTACTCAGTGACAACGGCTCCCCATGGAAGCAAAATTCATTCAGCTGTTCGATAGTACTCGTTTGTGGAGACGGCAGCCGAGAGAGATCGACGAACCTGATTAAGGCAGGAGATGAATGGTGGCAAGCCGCTGGAAGCAATTTTAAGTTTCTGTTAAGTCAGGGGACCTGCTCACTTGTCCCCTTCAGTGGGAAACGATCGAGTTTCAGAGGTGGGGTCCGTCTGTTTTGACCAGCCTTCAGAAAACCATAGCCAGGGGACCAAAAGAGGGGGAGGGGATTGTTAAATAAAACGAAGTACGATATTTCCACGGGTAGACTAAGAGAGAGAGAGAGAGAGAGAGAGAGAGAGAGATGGAAAAAAAAAGCTTTAAATGGAATTCGGCGGCTTCCCAAAGATATTTGATCGGTAGTCTTGCGTAAAGGAGCTACCGAGGGTCATCGAAAGAACTGAGAATTATGTAAAACTGTTAACTCTATCCTTCGTATTACTAAGCATGGTTTAGGACTTCTCTTTAGAGTTCAATTGAGATGATGATTTCAAACCTTTTTTGTTTGTTTGTCGCCTTCATATTCGCTTTTTTTTTTTTTTGTTATTGTTGTTTCTGAATATGATGTCGAACCAAAAGTTTTGAATTTGATAGTGACTGAACTATAACAACGACAACATTTTTGAAATGGATGGTTCAGAATAACAGCCACAGAATTTTTGAAATGTATAAGGATGAACAAGAGCAAAATTTGGGAAGTTGACGAACAAAACAATCAAAATTTGGAAGTTGACAGTGAAGGAACAACAACAGCAAAGGGTTGGAATCAGATGGTACCAAACAAAATGTTTCCAACTTGACGGAACAGAAAATTTTGAGTTCATCTGATGGTAGTGACGAAAAAAAAATAAGAAAAAAAGGTTGAATTTCATGGTATCTAACAATACGGTATTTAATTAGTAAATGTTATAATAAAGTGCTTACACACGCAGTTACTTTCCAACGCAATAGCCCCCCCTTGAACAATAACCCTAGCAACAGAGAACTACATCATGTCCTGGCCTATTATTTGCTCACTAAAATGACGTCCTACTCAGTCATTATTTCTAATCATACTCCCCCCCCCCAAAAAAAAAACAGTTCTATACTAGCAATATTATTCACATATTGTACACCTACCACAATTTCATCTGGGAAAAGATTTATTTCAGACATTATCTCCATAATATCTTTCGTTATAGGGGATTGTACAACGTAAGGATAACAAAGCTGAGCTATTACTTTTCGCGGTGCGTATATCAGAGACCAATAACTAAAATTGTGTTAGTAAATTATAATAAACAGAAAATCAAAAACCACGTTTGAACTTCCTTTTATTAATTATGGAATAATTGCACTAGTCATTTATAATTATACTATCAATAAAACTATTCACGAAAATCAATTTTCACTCCATAATTTTCCCACAGAACTGGGATCCACATGTGTATTCAATATTTGCTCCTTTGACATAGCATAGACAATTGCCTTGTCTTATAATTCTAGAATAAGGCAATTGTCTATGCCTATAAGTATCCTTTGTACATAAAGTGTGTGCATTCTCTTTGCTGGTTTGTCTAATTGCGAGATGAAAACGACGATTTTCCAAGCAAAAACCCTCCACCTCTGTATGAGATCGGAAACCCATCTTCAACTGAAGAGCCTTCATAAAGGTTCTTTGCTTCCTAATCAGAATTCGAATGCACTTCTTTCCAACCGCAGAGCATCGTCGAAATCAACTGATCTACAGATGCACTCCCATTTTTAAGATCATCAAAATCGAAAACAAAAATAACTGATAAACTCGAAGATTTTCATATTGCATGCCATCCGCGCAGTTAGCCTAGTGGCTTTAAAAGATTTCCTCAAAATGAAACCAAAAATTGCACATATCACTCTCACGCGAGTAGTTATACCACCACCACAACACCGAGAGTTTTGAAAAAGGTAAAATTAAATTATCCAATGTACTCAAAAAGGCATTCAGATTACCTATACACCCGAAACTAAAAACATTTTATTACAAGGTTCACCACGCTTGCCTACCCACCAGAATGTGGTACGCATACAAAGGTATTCCACTTCAAGCCTCAGCCAAATGCTACTTCTGCCCTGAACCAGCAGTATAACATTATCACATAATGTTATACTGTCCCCACACCTCTCCAATATGGAACTGTTCAGAAATTCATAAAACACAAAGAACCGGTCACAGAACACACACTATTTTGGCTAAAGGACGGAAACATAACAATAACCGAAGCAATTATAATTATAACAACAATGTACTCCATCTGGACATACAGATGTGACAGAATTTATGGAAGAGATACAGGCCCAGATATAATGCAAAAACTCAACAAACAACTAAATGAAATCATAACAGACACAATAAACAGAAAAAAGATAACAAAACACCAATGGCGGAAGACAAGCCTTATCTCTGATGAATATGAAGAAAACATAAATAATGGAAACAAAAGACCCACCATAAAGTAAAAAAAACATGAAAACAAGCCAATACAATTCACTCTGAAAGGAAAAATAATGGAACAGAAAACTAAACACATAATGTAAATATGTATATATAAGTGTAGAAATATTGTATAGTAATGAATATATCTATTTGCATAAGAGGAAGTATATATCTTATAACTTTCAGATAAGGTAAAAATATTGTAATATTTCAATGGATGTTAAATGGCAAAATAACTGCCCAAAAATTGCACAGGACTCTAGGTGAAAATAGATGTTGGGCATGTTATCATGTTGTAAATAAAAAATTGTTAACTGAAATAAGCATGCTATGTACTTATTGTATATATGTAAATAGTTCGTCCGAATGTACGTAGATGTTTTTGAGAAAATAAAATATTTAGTGGCTTTGCGCTTCGCAACCGTATACCTGGGGAAGGAGTGTCCTAGGTTCGATTCCCGTCAACGACGTGAGGAGCTCAAGGCTCTTCCTCAGCCATAGCCAAGTTAGTCGGTCTTGGGCGTGGACAGCAGGGCTTTTTCCGCCAGTTTATCTGGTGTTTTTCATCCCGCAAGCAGGCAAACCGGTACGAGGACACACACGGATTACAGTCAGGAATACTGACACAGCCATAGGTCTGATTCGTCAGCCTATGCCGGATCCGGAGCCCGGATAAAATTTGGGGGGGGGGGGGAACTAGATGGTACCGTGAACTCCCGTATAAAGGGGGAATTCTGTATCATCACACGGTTATTTATTTTATCTTGCATGCCTTTATAGCCGTAACTTATGACGTTGCGATCTGCATGAAGTAATTATACTCTTCACCTCAAGCCGTTTTTAATGCAGACTCAAAACATGAAACATATTTTGAGAACTTATTTAATTTTAGGAGACTGTACTAAATAAATAAATACTTATTACAATTAATTAATTAATTTCATTAACTGATTGATTTAACATTAATAATTTATAATAAATAATAATAATCACTAACAGAAGAACTGTACTAATTATTATTTTACGGTCAAGATGACGGGTAACAAATTAATTTAGTTGTCTACTCCTGCAGGAAACCTTTCTCTGCACGACACCCTCCTTCTGCGATCCTTTCAAGAACTTACACTTTTACCACCTTCAGCATTCATCATGGAAGCATGTGACTTGACTCGTTATCTTTAACGCTGTCCGATTACTTAAAGCCAGTTTACAAACACTCTACACTACACCACACACAC
This sequence comes from Typopeltis vanoorti, assembly GCF_054136105.1. NCBI lineage: Eukaryota > Metazoa > Arthropoda > Arachnida > Uropygi > Thelyphonidae > Typopeltis > Typopeltis vanoorti. Next base: position 60,267,092 of record NC_143569.1, read on the forward strand.
ACACACACACACACACACACACACACATTTCTCAGTTGTCTGTGAGCGAACTGACATACGTCATCAGAATGAATTACCTCTCCTCTTTGGAGACGCTCCGTTTCCCGACTCTTGCATTCCTCTGAACTCCCAGCACCCTCTTCCCCGGACAAGAAGCATAATGATGTTTGTTGTGCGACTGGGGGACTTCCTGTGGAAGACCCTATTTCTTGGTGACATTTTCACCCCGACGGATTGATGTGTATGTGAGAGTCCACCTGGGTCTAGTTGGCCTCTCCCAAATGCCACAGATAATGAACCCACGGACAGCTAAGACCACGCCTTATTCGGACAGGAAACTTGCACAGGCGGTCATTTATTTACAATTGTCTTGCTTCTGGCATAGCGTAACGATGAGTGACCACCCACGTTATATTTCGACAAAGTCAATAGAATCTGAGCCTTTTTTTTTTTTTTTTTATATATTTAATTTGCAACATGAAATTAATACACAATAATTGAATTTTCCTGTAGGATGAAGTACGATATAAAAGTACTTTATATCTTAATAATACACGAATTCATTTGCTTTTAAACGCAGTTCTATATAGAGCATGTTCATAATTTACTTCACTGCAATGTTAAACTGTACTGAGCAACTAACTAGTCATTCAAAAAAAAAAAAAAATCAATAAACAAACTCTTCATCATGTTAAGAACTGAACTAGGAAATAGCTGACCTCTATGCAGAATCCCTATTCACAGCTATATATATATATATATATATTGGGGTCAAAGTGATAGCAGTATTATCAAACTGATAAAGTAGATATTTTCAAGCCATTTTCATCACGAAATATTTATTCAAACATTAGACTTACTATTAAAAGACTATTTGCAATAAAAACAAAGTCTTTGCACTGTATTTGTTGCTTACTTTTTATGATAATTAATGTTAATGTTTCACATATGCGTAGATCTAAAATAAATCTAAATAAGTCGACAGTACAATTTCAAGCAACAATACAAGTTAGGATTTAGGATCGCGAGATGGTGGCAGTTGCTTGCTATGCTCTTTCCCAATGCATTCAATATCATCGGCTAAGAGAAGGGTTTTCCATGCAGGTTTTCAAAACTAGTCCAAACCAGTTCACGAATAGTCTTTCCAACCAAAGGGCATCGTCGAAACCGATTGAAGTATGGAGGATCATAAAAATAATTAGCTGTCATTAAGAACTGCTGAGGTTAAAAACGTAACTATTAATAAGAAAAAAATAAAATAAATCTTGATTTTTTTTTATTTCCCAGAGGGATTAGCCAGAGATTCTTTATCCCAAAATAACTTTTTTAGAAAGTGGTGTGTGGCTAATTCCTCCCCCCCTCTCTTCTCTTAGCCGATGATATTGAAGGCATTGGGAAAGAGTATAGCAAGCAACTGCCACCATCTCTCTATCCTAAATCCTAACTTATATTGTTGCTTGAAATTGTATGAGTTCTACTGTCGACTTTTCTGACTTGTGAGGTATGTGTCAAAGATCTATTAGAACCGACAAAAAAAAAAAAAAAGACCTCGAATAACTTTCTGGGGCTCAATAAGAGTCGAACCTGTATTAGTCTTGCTTCGGGCGGTCTGTCATAATATGACAGACCGCCCGAAACGTTGACATAAAGTTACACAGAAATTAAACGGAGATAGATTAACCCAGGTATTTCAGGTAGAAAAAAAAAAAAGTGGTTTGGATACGTCTCGAATTTGAGAAAAGACACGAGAAAGGGGTGGGGGATATAACCCTTGGTGGTCAAATTCGAAAAATGCGATTTTATTTAAAAGGACTTTTAAGCTGGGTAGATTGCTGTAAATACATAAAGCCAGACACTAAGGCTAAAATATGCAAACACTGTCGGTGCCAGGTTATTTCGCGCCCTAGGCAAAGTTTACAAGTGCGCCCCTTATTTCATAAACTAAAATGTTTCTAATCGACATTAACAAAATAAAATTGTCTTTCAGCTTAAATTAAGAAATAAATTAATAGGGCTTTTTTATTTTCTTTTTTAATTAATTTGAAAATTCTCTGTTATAATTCGTTTATAAAAAAAAAGTTATAACCGAAATTTAATATTTTAAAATGTTAACGTTTTAAAATATTTATCTTAACTGGATTTTAAACAGCGGTAAGTTCAAATCATTTAGATAAGGAACAAAAAAGAACCAAGAGTTAAATAGTAAAATAGTGTGATGTGTGAGGGATAAGGAAAAAGAATCGATACCTAAATCATATATCACTATTTAATTTTGATATTTTATTAAAGTATGAATAAAGCAAAGCATAGCTTGATTATGCCCCTTCATGGCTTACGCCCTAGGCGGTTGCCTAGTTTGTCTGAATGGTAGCGTCGGCCCTGTATGCAAACAATATTTGGCTCTAGTTGCTAATTATAGCAGCGCATAATCAAGATACATGATACCTCTAAATATGTATTATATTCTGATAAGAGAAACGTACAAATACAATGAATATTGGACTTGTTTTTATGTAGAAAAGTTCGAAATAAAGTAGCGGAGAGACGTGTGAGGAATTAATTTTCAAATTAATTTTTTTATGCTAGAATATCAATTTATGCCAATATTCATTTATAAAAAAATGTACAGCAAATCCAAATGTACAGTACACCAAAATGTGTGGTTTTTTTCTGTTCTTTTATCGTTTCTTGTTTGCTCTTGTACTTTCAGCTACAGATTTACTTGCTTTGTTTCCAGATAATATTTTCAAGCAAAAATTGAAAAAAAAAAATGAAAAAAAAAATCAACTTCATCGAGATTTCTCCTCAACAAAGCGCTTTCTCCAACTTAAGGTCTTATTTCCGAATTAGCCCGGAAGCGGAAATATGACAACAGTTTCCGTCTATTTCGATAAGATATGTTTGTTGTCCCACTTTGTCGTTTACAATGAATGGACGTAAAATATTGAGCAGATAACAAAATTATTTGAAAATCACAACGTTCGTACGCACTCTCAACTTGGTACCGTTTGGTATTACAAGAACTTCAAAACGGAATGTTCTTTGTCATTTCTCTTCTGTTTTCAAACTATGGAATCTTATTCTGTATTCGTTGATCACATGATTTAAATAATTCTTATCAAGAAATGGGAATATTACACGAATGAACTTTTATTCTGAATTGTATTCTAAATTTTCATCCATTTCGGTATGCCATATTGTAAGCATTCCTCTTTTAATCACAACAGCTCCGAACCATCGGCAAGTCAAGAACAGATTAAAAAAAAAAAAAAAAAAAAAGGGTTAGAAATGTGAGGCTTGTGTGAATGACAGCTGCATTTTCTTACGAATCAATTTATTTTTAATCAGTTAATTAATATAATGTATTTATAAAAATAATTGAATAATTCACTAAAAACAATTCAATGAAATCATTAGATACACACTCACAAGCAGGGACGTTTTTAGAGATTGCAGGATCTCATGATAGCACGCGAACAGCATAGAACTTCTTGTGGATGTTAGTTTATTATAAGAACAAAATAAACGAAGTTTATTTTGTTCTTATAATAAACTTATTCTTATTCCAATTCTTGTTCTTATTCTTTTCCAATACAAAATAATTAAAAATTTTCATAGGGATTGTGTATGTTTCCGATTTCTATTTCACCGAGTCATTTTTATTTACGGACTCGCTGGTCAAAAGGCGTGATCCGTATATTTCTATCGTGAGTTGAACTTAAAAGCAAAATGTTGGAAACATGCACTTTCCATTTCTATTGGTTCATCACCGATTACAATACTGATGTAATTACTGTATTTTTAGTATTTTGGGTTTGAGATTTTTTAAATTTTTTTTATTATTATTCCCAATTTACAAGCACTTTACGTTACATAAGTATGAAGCTATGGCAAAACGACACTACTGATCTTTGTTACTGTTAGAGCTAGTCATGTTCATTACTGTATAGCGACTTTATCAGTATGGGGTAGGTAGTTAATTAGAGAGGGACTGACAGTTATTTAGAGTCACGGTATTGCTAACAACCTTACAGTTTTCGATGACAAATATTCCCAGTGGAATTATTGGTGAAAACAGATTTTTTTTTTCTTTCTGTAGTGAATTATGGTTCCCATCATTCTTTTTTTATCTCTCCCTTCCACTTCTTGTACTACGAAAAAATGTGGAGAAAAAGGTGTAGATCGAGAATCTTCATTTTAAGCAAAGTCGAAAGATTATCTTGAATAGTCCCCTCATTCTCCTTGACCCAATTTCTTTCAGCCTATCAAAATAGGATTTAAAAAATACGCACGTAATCTGGAGGGATTTGTTTGGTACCCCAGGGGGGAAAAATGGCAAGAGATTCTTAATCAGAAGCTAATTGAGTTCTTACCGTTTACAAGTCTAGGAGGAGGAGTATACGCTGATAAAAATTAAAAAAAAAAAAAAATTAGAAATATGCCAGTATTTGTATACATAAATTGGTTTACTTGACGGAGTTAATCAAGAATTGTTGAGTCTCTCGCCGATATCTGACTCTTACTCGAATTTTAAGAAGGTTGTCTAACGATGTATAGCAAGAAAAATAACTTAAAATTAGACCAATTTCCCCTTCTTATTCCACTGCCCTAAATACTAGCAAAATGAATAAAATTAAATTATTGATATTTTTAGGAACAAAAAAGTTATTTAATATTTCCCCACAAAGAATCACTTTAGATTTAGACAAAAATTAGCTATTCATCATGATTTGCTAAATCATATAAACTTAATTTATACTCCAGTAGATGACCATACCATTTTCTGTCAGTTTTTTTTTTTTTTTTTTTAAGATCTACATCTAGTATCTCATAAAATCTTAATAATGGAATGCGAAAGATAGACATTTGAAGTGTCATAAATATTAAGTTACAAATTGTAAAAATGAACAGCCTATATAATGGATTTCTACCAAAACAGGCAAACCGGCTATAATAGCACATTCATACGTAATTTACGGCCATAGCAGACAAAGCAGATAGGATTAACCACCTCAACATAAGCAGTATGAGGTTTCTAAAAATCGAAGTTACATGGCAGACAGGCCACTAGGCCTAACGCGAAAAGGAAGATGGAATGGGATGGGATTTTCGACACAAACACACACACACACATCGTTTACAAGAGAACTAGCAAACATCTGGCAGGCAAACAAGAGATTGCTTGCCCTTGATGGAAGATAACATGTAGGACATGAAAGAAAACAGGCACCGAATTATACTTTTTTTAGAATCCTTTAGAATTGGTTAAGAGATTTCAGCGATGTAAGGGATAGGAATAAGCTTGTAAAGCTGTATTCTATAATATTCTTAAAAATAAAATATTATGTGCTGTCTTCTATCTGCACGATTCCTCAGATAGTTCAGTTCTAGTTCAAGATGAAAGGAAATGAAGTGCATTCTATTGAGAAGCGTTTTAATGATGACAGTTTTCTGAGAATGATTGTGTACCGAGTTATATTTCATGTGTCGGCCAGTTATCTTCTTTAAGTTCAACATAAAGAAGATCCAGCATATAATTGACATTAACAAGCCTATCCCTAAGAGCTGCAAGCCTATACACAGTGTACCTATCCCCTACATTGCTGAAATGTCTAACTAATTGCATGGATCATGAAAAAGTATAACTTCTCCTTTACTTTCCTTCCTGTCAATAAATTCCTCTCCATGTTACTTCCATCAAGTGCTACTCTCTTCCTCGCGGATGTTAACCAGGTCGGTCATATTTTCTACAAACGGGACGTTCCATTCATGACTCTACAGGAACATCAATCCTCCGTCAATTAAAAACAAAACAGAACTCTGAAGTGATTCAGACGAGTTCTGTCACAAACTGTCTTCTGCAGCTGCTCTTTAGAAAGCTACTACTCGAACACATCTTTTTTTTTTGGGGGGGGGGATGGACTGAGTCCTTGACTCTTTATCCCTTCATCTGATTGAAGAAAATGTGTGGATGAGGGGGGGGGGGGGGTCATTTAGCTATGAGCTCTGGTCATGGCTGGGTAACGGCAATAGCCGAGCCTCAGTTAAAACTGCATTGTCATTCGTTACCTTGGACATCTCTATCTCTACTCTTCCAAGTTCCTCTCGAGCACATCTTTCATATAGTGTACGCTCTCTTATAAATATAAATAAAGTGTACGCTTACTTATAGTCCTTATAAGGACTGGCTTAAAGGGGCGAAGCAAGAATGCTTTTCATCTTCCCCGTTATCTGTAGAGGACAGGGATAAGGTGTTATTGAGCTATTTTAAAGCTCTGATCATGGCAGGAGGATAATAGCAATAGCCAAGCCTCAGTTGGAGCTTCATTGGCTACAGCATTGCCATACATTACCCTCCAATGGTAGTAAGTTAAGTTCAATCGTGTACGCTTACTTATAAAGTGAACGCATATTTCAATGTTACTGTTCTTAAAAAATAAAAGGTGTATTCAATATTTTTAAAGCTTTATAAAACTTTTAAATTATTCAAAAATTAATTACTACATTAAAAGTAAAACATTAGTTGCATTATTATTTCTAACAAATATTTAAAAATATTAAATAATTTGTAAAATTAGTATATATGGTGTGATATCCATCTCTGATCAAACAAGTTTTTATAGTGTATATAGTATTCTTCAACACCCCCCCTTCTCCCCCCCAAAAAAAACTAAATTAATCGAATCTTTTCTTGATTATAACCTAAGACTAATCTATGGAGTTTATTTTCATATGAATCTATCAGTTAATATCACTATATGTTATGTTTTATCCTTACTGTCAGAACAGTGGTCAGTCATACAATTCTTCCCTAAACTGATAATAGTAATAATAATAATAAAGCACGAAAAACGTCAAGCACGAAAGTCGAGACATAATTTTTCCTAATGCAATGATCTAATTCTTTTATTAAGATGCTAATAAAATTAATAATATCGAAATGAAGTTTCTTTGTTTTATTTATTTACCGTATGTATTTATTTTTGTCGAGTTACATTCAGCTTATTATTCAGATTTTATCTGACTAGTGAAAAAAAAAAAAATACAAGTGTCATACAAGATTCAAACCTACTCACACCTAAAGTCTTGCATCCTATCAACCGCACCACAGGTACATCATTCATCTGAAACCAAAGAGCATCGAATGAAATCAAGCCTTTGTTTTGAGACCCAATTGATGTTCCGTTTCCTTTTTCGCGCGTGGCCATTCCGAGCTCCAATGAAAACAGCTTTAACCATCGTTATGCACCCATAGATGTATTTGTTTGAACCTTACCGACCGTGAAAAAGTAGCGACCCACAGTTTTTTTTTGTCATTTTAATTGTGACCTCTTCCGTAGCGATGTCGGCGGCAATCAGCGAACTATATAATCACCTGTGTACGCTCATTTAACAAACCTTTGTTCCACGTCCGCACCCAATAACAGTACTAAACATCTACATGGACTATCTTTTTCTCCGTGGCACCTGTTAAGGGAAAATGCAAGGTTTCGTTTTATGCGGTGACCGTTATAATACATATTCGCCACCCACGCGCTGATCAGAGGGCATGTTTTGGCGCCATTCTGTCCATGAGTGGTCAAGTATAAAATCTGTTGCCTAATGATCCCACTTCCGCCTTCCTTGTAACCATCAGTAACGGAAACAGAAGACATGATCATGTGATTTTTCGCTTAGGTAAGATTCACAAACCGTGACACCAGAGGACGCTAGTTTAATTGACTAAACAAAACTATAATCCGTTGAAATGCTTCCCAAGAAGTATTAAGAAATGGTTCCCTATTAATAAATCGTTGGGATTCCTGTCATTACATATATATATATATATATGTCATTACATATAAATATAAATATATATATATATATATATATATATATATATATATATCATCATGCATATCAAGGATTTAGGCCTAGAGTGGCCTGTTCCAGTCTTAGAAGTCATGTTGAATCGTTTAAGAGGACGACCCGGTTTTCTTTTTCCTAATTCTTTTCATATTTTCGATAGTGACACTCGTCATAATTCAGCCTTGTATCTATAATAAATATATGTTATTTTAACAAAATAAAATAAGATTTACAAAAAAATAGTTCACCACGAATACACGCCAATAAGAAACGTTTCATATCTCACAGAAATAACGAGCTCTGGCATAAGATACGAATATCGGCGCTAGATCGCAGTGCATTTGTTTCGTGTAACGATAATTGAAAAAATATTATTCTTTTCATATTTTCGACAGTGACACTCGTCATAATTCAGCCTTGTATCTATAATAAATAAATAAATATACGTTATTTTAACAAAATAAAATAAGATTTACAAAAAAATAGTTCACCACGTACACGCACCAATAATAAACGTTTTATATTTCACAGAAATAAGGCGCGTAAGCATACTAAAAATACACTGCCGTTTGAGCAGTTACAGTTGGGAATGACGTAACATGCAATGACAAGCCCAAACGAATATCGGCGTTAGATCGCAGTGCATTTGTTTCGTAATCTAAAGCGTTAATCGAACAATTCCAATTATTAACTATTCAATCAATGTCGAAACATAAGCTGTAACCTTTAACATGTTGTACTGCATTTATATAATGTTGTAAGCATTGTTATTATTTATAAACACGAACAAAATTTATTTTTTTCATTTTTACCTTGAGGGTGCCGCAGTGTCGCAGTGCTTATGTACGGGCCGCCACTTGACGAAAGTCATCTTTATTATTATTGTAATTAGTATAGATAAATTTAATAGTGCAGAAAAATTTTTTTGCGTATGTTTAAATTACACACACACACACACACACACACACACACACACACACACACACACACACACACACACACACACACACACAAAGACCGGAAGAAAACGTTAGTGGTGCCATCTGTTGTTCATGTACTGAATCATTACTCATTTTTCTAATTATATCTGCTTATTCTATTTCTAATTATCTTTCTGCTTAAATGACCTTATAGATTTGTTTGAAAGTTGGAGAAGGATGTGACGTCATGCTTCTATGATCAAATCCGTCATACACAGTTTTGTCAAAATATCATATCTATCACTCATAGTTGGAGAAAACATTCAATGGGATAATCATGATGCGTGAGTATTATCTATTAATAAGCAGTGGGTTATTTGAAGATGAATGGTTAAAGAATCATTATTCTTTGATTAAGAATACAAGTGAAGTACTAATGGATTAAATAAATTACGTATGCCAGAATGAAATAGGCGATATAGGCGGACACAAATGACAGTAGGCAGTCGCGAAATAGCGTCATCGGTTTGTCTAGCGTAGTGTAGTCTCAAAATGCATTTTAACATGCTACAAGTACTTAAGCTTTCGTACGAATTCCAAATCTAAAGAGATCTACCCCCCCCCCCCAAAAAAAAAATCAACGTAAAATTTTGAATCAGAAAGCGTTTTTACTAGACATTGATTGAACTACAGCTAAATTAATTCATCCTATTACTTAAAAAAAAAAAAAAAAACTGCTAAACAATTCAGAAGATGTGTTAAAATAGGATGTCCATAATTGATGATTGAAAACTGGGATGTGTTAAATATAAATAAAGAAATATATATATGTGTGTGTGTGTGTGTGTGTGTGTGTGTTATTTCGTTGTTTTTTTTCAGCAGAAACTGAATATTTGCATGAAAAGAAATGGAGTTTAGGATATCTCGATACATACTGTACGCCCACAGATGCGAGACCCTTCGATACTTCTGCGCATGTCAAAAGAAGGAGAATCCATTCTGATAATAGGGTAATCAATCCGTCCTGTGGGATGAGTTGTTTATTATTACACATCGGAAAATTAACTTTTCTTTAATGAAAAGTTAATTTTCTTTCTGTTTTTCTTGTATAACAATTGGAAAATTTTACGTATAAAGCACGTGATGTCGCATGTTGGAGAGCAATTCTTACATTAGCTTATTTCTTTTTTACTCTGCAGCATTAATTGACTTTTCTTGGCAGGTTGCCAGACTACGCTCTCGGGTGGGTGGTCGGAGAGTAATTAAACCTATTTCAGCATTATTATTATTGAGCTACATAAGTTCTGATCATAGCAGGAGGATAACAGCAATGGCCGAGCCTCAGTTAGAACTTCATTGGCTACAGCACTGCCATCCATATATAATGTTGTAAGCATTGTTATTATTATGGTACCCATTTTAGTTTCCTCGTACGACATGCATGGGCTGCAGTGGAGCTTATATATATATATATATATATATATATATATAAGCTCCACTGCATATGTGTGTGTGTGTGTGTGTGTGTGTTATTTCGTTATTTTTTCAGCAGAAAATGAATTTTTGCACGAGAAGATGTGTGTGTTATATATAATATTTCAAGCGCAACCAAGCCTTATAGTCCTTATACGGACTGGCTTAAAGGGGCGAAGCAAGATTGCTTTTCATCTTCCCCGTTATCTGTAGAGGACAGTGTAGGGATAAGGTGTTATTGAGCTATTAAAGCTCTGATCATGGCAAGAGCGTAACAGCAATAGCCAAGCCTCAGTTAGAACTTCATTGGCTACAGCATTGCCATCCATTACCCTCCAAGGGTATTAATCACCGCATCTCACGGTCGATTAATCAACATCTCCCCCAGCAACCAAGCAAATACATATATCTTAAAGTTCTTAAAAGAACTGAGCGATGGACTGAGTCCTTGACTCTTTATCCCGTCATCTGAATGAAGAGAATCTGTGTGGATGGAGTGTTATCTAGCTATAAGCTCCAGTCATGGCTGGGTAACGGGCAATAGCCAAGCCTCAGTTAAAACTTCATTGGCTACAGCATTGCCATTCGTTACCCTGGAAGTCCTAAAAAGGACTTTTTTTCAATACCGCAAATATATATATATATATATATATATATATATATATATATATATATATATCTTAAAGTTCTTAAAAGAACTGGGAGATGGACTGAGTCCTTGACTCTTTATCCCGTCATCTGAATGAAAAAAATCTGTGTAGATGGGGTGTTAATGAGCTAAAAGCTCTAGTCATGGCTGGGTAACGGCAATAGTTGAGCTCAGTTAAAACTTCATTGGCTACAGCATTGCCATTCGTTACCCTGGAAGTCCTAAAAAAGCAAATATCGACAATATATATATACTGTATATAGAAAAAATACAATAATTTTTGTATTATTGTATTATAATAATAATTCCGCGCAAAGAAATGTCTTTAATCTTTAATGTACGTATTAATATCTATAGTATTTAAAGATAGTCGATAGATGGACAAGAGGGAATATGATAAAAACCATTAAAGTTACTAAAAATGATATGATAGATATTAATAGATGGATATGATAGATATTGTGTGGAGTGTTCTGACTCATGGAGATGCCCTGGTAATAATAATAAAAATAAATGAACAAAATAATAATAATATTTTGAACAGACTTCAATTTCTTTATTATTCTGTAAATCATGTACTTTTTTATTATTTTAAACAAACACTTTTATTTTATTTATTTATTTATTTTGCCAGTAATACTTTTTCAGTAAAGAAGCGCATTTAATGAAAGAATTATTCTACAGTAGTTTACCTCTGAAATTTATTTAACAAAAGTTGATTTAACTCCAGTACTTCGGGGATCTGTTTGGAGTGAATCTTTCAAAGTCTTAATTTATAGTAATCATTGGATCGTGGCGAGAGAGAGAGAGAGAAAGAAAGAAAGAGTCTCTATCTGTCACAACCCAGATAGAGATTTTTTTTTTCACTTGTATCCAGTTACGCTTCCCAGATTTTGAAGAAGTCTGGCATATTGCCTTGCGAACCGCACAGCTTTTCTGAAGACAAGTGTCAAGGAGCATCCTTGCCAAGAGAATTCATTTTTTATTTGCCAAAGTTCCAGAGTGCGGAATATTTGTGTCCAATTCTTACAACCGAGCCTGTCGTTTGGCCTCAAAGCGAAAAGATTCTTACCAGAGTTCCCGACGGTAGCTGCTATAGTCTTTTTCATCAGCCGTTTTAATTTTACTAAAAACCCTTTCATCCAAAAAATCTTTGCACCATAACAACAATGAAAGCTAGCAGTGCACGATCCTACAGACTCCATCAACTAAAAATTATGTGAATGAGTTTTGTGTCGTTTCACTGACGACAATCAGTAATTTAGTGATTAATAAAATATTGCATAATTAATAATAAACAAATAAAACTTTAATCTTTTTAATTCCCCGACAGGAGTAGGTAACACTTTCTAGGTGTTTTTGGAAATAGTTGGTAGGTGGTCTGCACCTTGTTCAACACCCTGAATATTAGGATACTTTTTCTTATGCCTATCTAGCTAGAATAAACGCAAGAATAAAAGTATATGCCAGTGAACTCAACTTAAGAGTAAATAGGAAACAAAAAACAATTCCCTAACTCGTTTTTATTCTCCAGTTTTTAACATTCGCTCTACCTCAATCGTTGTTTTCGAACTATAAATGATGAAAATCTTTCGATAGGTATTGAGATGTGGAAGCTTAAGAAAAATCAGTTATTTGATTTAGCTGAATTAAGCAATTACCTTAAACCTTAAAAGGACTGTCGACATGCATGAGCTACATTGGTGCTTTTTTAAATAAAGCTGACTCAAAAAATTAGGACGATCTCTAGACCACTTCATAGTGGCCGAAAGACCGTTCAACTGAGCGTTGGCTCCACTCGGTGATGGGGCTACCCCCTCCCCCCCCTCCCAAGCAGAACCGCTCATATTCCAGGGAAAAGCATCCACCGACAAAGCCCCTCACCGTGCTGTGCCGGAGGACACCCTCCCCGGAGACTGAAAATATGCACTCCCAGGCAAACCGCCCAAAATCTAAGCCCCCCCCCCCCCTCACCGGGAGCGAAATTCCGGAAGAAATCTGAGAGAGCAAAACTCTCGAAACTCTGTGTCCATTTAGTCGGCTCTTACGACATGCTTAGATTTGCGGTGGAGCTATTCTTATCCCGGCAACCACACGGGGAACGTACGAATTAAGCAATAACGAATAACACGAATAACATTTCTGGCTAGATGGGTGAAGCAAAATTGCTTTTCGTATTCCCCTTTGTCTGAAATGAAAAACTTTGAATGGAGTGTTTATGAGCCACATGATCGCCCAGTGAGGGCAGTGAAATTAGCTTTGTTCAGCTGGACTTAAGATAGATTTTGACCTCTTATATTTGTATTTGTAGCTTTCCGCTTCATTGTATTCCGAAGCTTCCTTAATCAACGGGTTTGGGTGGTTGCTAGTCTTGGTAAAGAACTTCACTGCTAGATCTAGAAGAAGGGAAGAGATCTAAGGAATGTTGACTTCTCTATGGATCTGGGTGTTTCTCATAAACCAAGGGGCATCCAGAATCATTCGCAGGCATTTATTCTGCAATCTCTGTAGTTTTAGAATATTTGTATTTGCGGTGTGGCTCCATGCGGGAGACGCATAAGTGATGACCGGCCGAATCACCATCTTGTAAATTATTAATTTTGTTTGTGTATACAATTTGCTTTGTCTGTTGATTACAGGGTAGAGTTGGGCTATGACCTTGGATGTCTTTGAGGTAATGTGTCTTATATGATTGCTGGATAGAAGTTTTCTATCCAGGATCACTCCAAGATATTTGACTTCTCTCTGCCACGGAATCTTAATCTTAAATCTTAACTCCCAAAAGATGAATGTCCTCCAAATTGTGGATTTTCTTCCTTGCAAACAGTATGGCTGAACTCTTCTGTGGGTTAACTTAGATCCTCCAGTCCGCCAGCCATCTCTCTAATATATGTATACTGGTTTGCAATCTTCTACTTGCCAGTTTTGGGCTCAGAGATCTTGCCATTAATGCAGTATCATCTGCATATAATGCAGTGAATGTTGTTTTTGGGTTCAGAGGGATATCTGCTACGTAGATTGAGAACAGGAGAGAGGCCAGAAGAGAGCCCTGGGGTACTCCTGTGAAGATCCTGCGTCTGGACGAAATCGCTTCTCCGACCCTGACCTGCATATATCTGTCTTTCAGGTATGGATGTATCAACTTGATTGGAAAGCAGAACTTTATGAGTTTGTAGAGAAGGCGTTGATGCCACACTTTGTCAAACGCCTTCTCTGCATCGATGGCAGCAGTACTGATTTTCCAATTGAAACCTTTCATAATGATTTCTACTAGCCTATGTATTTGTTGATCTGTACTATGGGCCTTGCGGAAGCCAAACTGCTCGTCAGGCAAAACTCCTAACCTATCCGTTTCTGCTTGGAGTCTTGTAAGGATCACTTTCCCTGTTACCTTTCCGAGGCTGGACAACAGGCTGATTGGTCTATAGCTCTATGGCAGGTGAGAGTTTTTTCTGGCTTCTTCAGTGGCACGATGATGGCTGTTTTCCACGCAGTGGGAAAATTCTGGAATCTGAAAATTGCATTGGTAATATTGACGAGATGAACTATGGCCTTTCTTAGGAGTAGTTTTGCTATTCGGTTAGTTATGCCATCAGGTCCTGGAGCCTTTTTATTATTTAGGTGTGTGACGATATTTATTACTTCAACCGGAGTAGTTAGAGTGCTGTGTTCAGAATTAACAGTGTGCTGCCATAAAGTTGATCTAACTTGCTGGTGAATTTTGTACATAAGGTTAATATTAAGGTTTGCATAAGATGGATTGCATTGAGATTCAAAGTTATCTATCAGTGCGTCAGCTTTCTCTTCATCTTTGTGAACTGTCCCTTTCTTTGTTTGTATAGGGGGTATTAGTTGCTTTTTGGTGTAGATGGCTCTTAGGTATTGTGGTATCTCTTTCTGGCTCTATTTTTTTGCTCTGATTAGCTCCATGATTTCTTCTGGGATATGGTTGGTTGGGTGGAAGACAGTGGTTTACCTGACCGATTCTATTGCTTTCTGAATTTGTATGGTTAAGTTATTTACTTCTGTGTCAAACTCTTCCTTTTTACTGATATTGGGCACTGGACCAATATAATCTGGAAGAACCTTGGCTAACCTATCCCAAGGTATGCATGTGTGTGTAGGAGAGAATTGATCTGATTAACCTAGATTAAGCACTATGGGACTGTGGTCAGAAGATAATTCGTGAAACTGTTTCCAATTTATATTGGTATCTTAAATTTTGGAAAATGACGATGTCTAGAACATCTGAGCTACCTGATGGACTGAAGTGAGTGGGCTCGGTCAGTGGGCTCGTGGGACCTGTCACCACTGCAGAGTTCAGCATTGCGTAGTTGAATAGTGTGTAGCCATTGGAGTTAATTGAAGAGCTGTGCCATGCTGTGTGTTTTGAATTGAGGTCTCCTGCTATTATTATGGAATCATTTTGTCCAAGTATGGAGTCCAGATCAGTTTGAGGGTTCGCTGTTGTATTATGATTCAGGTAACTCTTAATATATATGGCAGTGACTCCCCCTCTCGCACTAATTTCATTTCTGTACATAGTGTATCCACGGATTTTAGGGTTATTGGCTGATCTTAGGTGTGTTTTACCAATCAGGATGATATCAGCACCAAGACGAATCGCAAATTCTTGAAGCTCCAAGACTTTGTTCATTAATCCATTCGCATTCCATGCCACTATTATGAGAGATTTGGGTTTTAATTTTTTACTCATCACAGATGGCTGTTATAATGGTTTGAGTGCTTTGGAGGAATCTCTTACTAGAAGATGGTGAAGGGCTTGTCTTGCTGAATTCCTGAAGCATGGTGGCAGGCGAGGCAGTTAGAACTTATGTCAGGTTGGAATACTCTGGCTCGAGAGATGTAGGTAACTTAGTGCTTGCAACCTCAGCATATGTTTTGATCGTGGTTGTGGGTCGTGTTCCTTCCTGTGGGATTGAAGGTGAGGCGTTTTGAACTGGGGGACGGCCCACTAGGTTGGTTGTAGTGTCATTACAGCAAAAACCAATATTGCTAGAGAGGAGCAATATTGGTTTTTGCTGACCCTCGATTTTTTGGATTGAAAAGGCATCTCTTGTAGTTGGCAGGGTGAGGTCCTCTGCAGTTTGCGCAGCAGGCAGGAGTAGTGCGTGACTTGGAGCAGGTGCTGCTCTGGTGTCCCTCTTCGCACTTCACGCACCTGTAGGCTGCCTTACATAATTTTTGGGCGTGCCCGTACCTTTGGCACTTATGACACTGTCCAGCTGATGCCCTGTTTCTAAGTGGGTCAGTTGTTATTTTGAGTCCGCATACTACAGTTAGATCGTAGATTTGTTTCTGTGTGTTGCTTATTTCCACCGCCCCAAAGGCATTGCACTTTTATCTGCTCTGAGCATCCTGCTCACTTTTACTGTGGACAGGCCCTGTCTAGTGAGATCAGTGCTCACATCCTCAGGAGTGATGCCTTCAACTATCCCAGGTAGAACCACCTTCAGGTTCTTTTCGCTGGGTAAAGTGAAGGTGTGGTATGGGACATTAGCATTGTCCATAAATCTGGTCATCTGTCTGTAATCCATGACAGTAGTGGGCTGTATTTTAACTCCCTCAGATGAGTTTTTGGCCCATGAGAATGAGATGTTTTGTTCTCTTAGGTCTGATGAGACAGGGATCCATTTTTCTTTATCCCTTAAGATGACTAGTGGTATCTTTTCTTTAGGAACATTGAGTGCTTCCATCCCTGTTGTTTTGGATTCTTCAACAGTGGTGGAGATTTTCCTCTTCTTTTTGACCATTTGGAATTCTGTATGTGTTTCCAAGGTCTGATAACTGCTGTCTTGGGATGTAGCATCTTCCATACTTGGGTAGTGTGCAAAATCTGATTGCGTCAGAGTTATGGGATCTTCACTTATGTCATCCATGTTGTCCTCTGTGACTGCTGAGGGGGGGGGGGATGTGTCAAAGACCTTGACTTTTCGAATTTGGTCTCATTCAGAAGTTTTGCCATGACAACAATAATTTAGAAATGTATAAAGACACAGATGGAGAAAGTACAGATTGCTCAGGTGTCCCGAGCAGGTTACAGGTAATCCTGTGGACTTTTGAGGATCCACTAGCAAATCCCGTAGACACTCTTAGGTGTCTACCAGCAATAAAATACAACTAGCTGTCCAACAGTAGGGAAAAGGAGTGTCACAAATTCACTTGGCCACAGATTGAAATCCTACCTCCCTAAATAAAACCATAAATCCACCAGTGGTCCTCATTTCGGGTGGGGCCTGCCGGCCATTAGACCTCTTGCATGTTTCATGCAGAGAGGGATACAGTTTGTCAGGCTAATCAGGCTCAGTCTAAAATAAGACGTCCGTTCACATCAATAGTCAAAAGCAGAATCAATCGAATTAAGCAATAACACATAAAAGCATAACGGTACTGACTTGATGGGGTGAGGCATAAATGCTTTTCATATTCCCCTTTGTCTGAAAAGGAAAGTTTTTTGAGGTGGAGAGATTATTGAGCCTTAAGCTCGCCGTGAAAGGATAGTGAGATTAGTTGTGTTCAGCTGAGCATAGAATTGATTTGGGTCTTGTATTTGCAGAATTCTGCTTCATTGTAGTCTGAAACTTTCTTGATCAGTGGGTTCGAATGATTAATTGTCTTGATGAACTTTTCAGCTAGGTCGTGAAGGAGGGATGTGATGTAGGGAATGTTGACCTCTCTTGAATTTGGGAGTTTCTGATAAACCATGGGGCATCTAAACTCATTCTCAGACATTTATTCTGTATTCTTTGTAGATTTTGAATATTTGTGTTCGAGTATGACTCCATGCAAGTGATGCGTAAGTGATGACCGGGCGTATTACCATCTTGTATATGAGTAGTTTGTCTGAGTATCCAGTTTACCTTTTCTGTTGATCATGGGGAAGAGCTGCGCTATTACTTTGGATGTCTTTGAACTTATGTGTTTTATATGACTGGTGAATTGTTGTTTTTTTGTCGAGAATTACGCCGAGATATTTGATTGTATTCTGCCATGGGATCTTAACTCCTAATAAATGTATACCTTCCTTGATTTGAGGCTTCTTTCTGTGAACAGTATGGCTGAACTCTTCTGTGGGTTTGCTTGGATCCTCCAGTCCATCAACTATTTCTCTAGTGTGTGAATACTGTTTTGGAGTTTTTTGATAGCTAGTTTGGGGGTGGGAGATCTTGCTAATAATGCAGTATCATCTGCATATAATGCAGTGATTGTAGAACTTGGGTTTTGAGGGATATCAGCTATATAGATAGAAAACAGCAAGGGGGGCCAGGAGTGAGCCCTGCGGCACTCCCGCCAGGACCTTGCGTCTGATTGACACAGTTTCATTTATTCTGACTTGCATGAATCTGTCTTTGAGGTATGAAGGAATTATTTTAACTAGATTAGTAGGCATATTGAATGTGATGAGCTTGTAAAGAAGACCCTGATGCCACACCGTATCAAAAGCCTTCGCAGCATCTAAAAAGATCGCAGCTGTGTGAAGGTTCCGGTTAAAGCCATCGGAGATAAATCCGATCAGCCTGTGGATCTGCTGAATGGTGGTGTGGTTTTTTCTAAATCCAAACACTTCGTTTGGAATTATACTCTACCTAGTTGATCCGTTTCCGATTGAAGCCTTGTAAGGATTACTTTTTCTGCGATTTTTTCAAAGCTGGACAGAAGACTGATAGGTCTGTAGCTTTCTGGGAGCTGGGTGTTTTTTTCAATCTTTTTGATTGGCTTGACATCCGCTATCTTCCATGTTAAGGGAAAATACTTGAGTCTGAGGATGGCATTAATTATGTTGACTAGATGTACAATGGCTTTTCTGGGGAGTAATTTGATTTTTTTTTTTTTTTTGTGATGCCATACGAACCTGAAGTTTTATTGTTGTTCAGGTGGGTTATGATATTTATAACTTTTGTTGGAGAAGTGGGTGTGACTGGTTCTAAGTCATCCTTTTGTTGTGTTATGGCCTGCCTGACTCGGCGGTGAATCTTGTAGATGAGATTGATGTTCAAATTTTCATAAGTAGGGTTGCATTGAGTTTCCAAGCTGTCTGCTGGAGCCTCTGCCTTTTCTTTGTCAGTATGGGCTATATTGATAGAACATTTGTGAAGGAAGATTCTCAGGAACTTCCAAATGGAGTTGTCCTCTGGGTTTAATTTAGTTAACTTAGATTCCCAATCTTGGTTTCAATGTTTTAGGAGGGCTTCTCGGACTTGTCTGTTTAATTTATTCAAATTTTTTTTATCTTTGCGGGACTCTTGTGTTATGGTACCTCTTTCTGTTTTTGTTTTTCAGTCTGATTAAATCCATGATTTCCTCGGGGATCCGACCACTTGGATGAAAGACTGTAGTTTGGGTAACTGACTTTATTCCTTTTTGGTTTGACTGGTACAGTTGTCTGCATCAACTTCTATCTTTACTGTGAATAGCAGGGACTGGGCCAATGTGATCAGGGAGAATTCTGGAGAGTTTGTCCCAAGATATGAAAGAGGGGGAGGGGAGAATTGTTCTTGTGTACCGAGTTGAAGCAGAATAGGGTTGTGATCGGATGAAAGTTACCAGTAATGGAATGCTGGGTGGATTATATACAACATAGATTTTGATATTGCCAGCATTGTCGGTATGAACTTCAATGCCTGTTATCTCTAGGTTCTTGGTTTGTGGATTGGTCAGAACGTTGTGGCTTAGGTAGTTTTTAATAATATGGTTGTTCCTCCTCCACTGCTGGTGAGTCTATCTGTTTTGTACATAATATAGTTCCGTAACTTGGGGTTATTAGCTGGCCTGAGATGTGTTTCATTTACTAGTATTATGTCAGGATTGTGTCTGTGAGTGAACTCTTGCAGTTCTAGGATTTTGTTACTAAGTGCATTGGCGTTCCATGCAGTGATCATGAGAGAGTTGGGATGGAATTTTCTATTATTCATTATTGAGGGCTGTCAGAATTGTGTGGGTACCTTGTAGGAATCTTTTCGTGGAGGATGGCGAAGGATTTGTCATGCTGAATTCTTGTAACATGGTAGCTAGTGAGGCAGTTAATACTGATGTTAGATTTGAACTTATTTGATCATGAGAAGCCTATAAATATAAAAGATAACATTCAAGGACCAGCAATGATGAAATGCGAAATAGAGAATGCTATACGAACAAGTAAAACAGGAAAATCCAGTGGATCAGATGGTGTGCAAACAGAATTTTTAAAATTAATAGAACCAGATAATATCAAACTTCTTGAAAAACTATTTAATAAAATATATGAAAGTGATGAATTTCCATCAGATTGGCTCAAATCTACATTTATCACTGTCCCAAAGAAACCCAAAGCGAATTCCTGTGGTGACTTCCGACTTATTAGTCTAATGAGCCAAACATTAAAAATATTTTTGAAAGTAATCCAGAATCGTATTTATAGAAAAAGTGAAGAAACTCTAAGTGAAACACAATTCGGCTTTCGGAATGGTTTTGGTACTAGAGAGGCCCTTTTCTGTACCCAAATATTGACAAAAATGCATAGAAAAACAGAAATCTGTCTTTATGTGTTTCATAGATTTTGAAAAAGCATTCGACAAAGTCAGACACACTAACTTAATAGAAGTCCTTCAACAAATAGGGCTAGACGAACAAGACATAAGACTAATAACAAATCTGTATTGGAATCAGTCAGCTACCGTTCAATTAGACAACATTACCACCAGTGATATTAACATCAAAAGAGGAGTGAGACAAGGATGTGTGCTCTCACCACTCCTGTTCAACATATATGCAGAGGTAATCTTTAAAAAAGCATTGGAAGAATGTCCAGAGGGAATCACAATAAATGGAAAGATTGTTAACAACCTTTGATATGCAGATGACACCGTGCTAATTGCAGATAATATTATGGATCTCCAAAAACTCATTGACAGAGTATACATAGAAAGCCAAAGAATGGGAATAAATATAAACATCAACAAGACAAAATACATGATCATCAGCAAACATCCAGCCTCATCAATGAAACTGACACTCATGGGAAAAATATTGATCAAGTGTCAAGATATAAATATCTTGGTTGCTGACTTAATGAACGGTGGGATCCAGAAATAGATATAAAGACAAGGATTGAAGTCGCACGGTAGTCCTTCATGAAAATGAGAACACTATTCTGCATAAAGACCTAAACATGGAAGTCAGATGCCGAATGCTGAAATGCTACGTGTGATCTATTCTGCTCTGTGGAGTTGAAACATGGACATTGAAGGCGACAACCATCAAGAAAATCGAAGCCTTCGAGATGTGGCTATACAGAAGAATGCTAAAGATATAATGGACAGAAAAAATTACCAATGAAGATGTCTTAAAATCCATTGGCAAAGCTAAACATCTTGTACAAATAATCAAGAAACGAAAAACATCATATCTTGGCCACATCATGAGAAACAGCAAATACCAACTTCTACAAACTATTTTGATAGGAAGAATTGGTGGCAAAGGAACTAGAGGAAGAAAAAGAATATCATGGTTTGACAACATCAAGACGTGGACAGGAAAGAGCAGTGCACAACTGCTCAGATTAGCACAAGAGCGCAGTTTGTTCGCCAAGATGGTCGCTGACCTTCGATAGAAGATAGCACAATAAGAAGATCATGGGATGGAGCAGCCTTTGTTAGTGCTGCCTCTGCATAAGTTTTGGGCATTTGTTTCCTTTCCTGAGTTGTCAAGCTGGAGATAATTTGGACCGGGGTGCGACCTGCACGGCTGTCTTGAGCATCGCTGAAATGTGTTGGAAGGGTAGTTTTTGCTGACCCTCGGTTATTTGGGTGTGTAATGCATCCCTTGTAGTTGGCGGGATGAGGTCCTCAACAGTTGGCACATTTAGCTGGTGTGGATCTTGGCTTGGTATACATGACGGTCTGGTGGCCCTCACCGCATTTCAGACACCTGTAATTTGCCTTGTAAAGTTTTTGAGCATGACCGAACTTTTGGCACCTATGGCACTGCACAGCTGACGATTTTTTCCTTATTGGCTCAGTAGAAATTCTGAGGCCACATATCGTAGTCAGTTCATATATATCTTTCTGTGCCTTGTCAATTTCTATGAGCACCATTGGCATTGGCCGTTTATCTGACCTGAGCATCCTGCTCACTTTTACTGTTAGGCAACGACTCATAAGGTCAGCAGTGATTTCTTCAGAGGTAACACCTTCCGTTACTCCGCGAAGTACTACTTTGAGATTCTTTTCACTGGGTAAAGCAAAAGTGTGATAAGGAAGACTTTTGTTATCCATTAGTTTTGTTAATTGCCTGTAGTCAGTGACTGAAGCTGGCTGGATTTTGACTCCTTCATCTTGATTTTTAGCCTAGGAATATGAGATTTTATGTTTCCTAAGGGCTGATGTGACAGTGGTTCATTTGTCCTTGTCCCTTAGTATGACAGGTGGAACCTTTTCGGTGTTCCTCGGGACATCTAGTGTTGGAGAGTCTTCTTCCATCTGGTCCTCTGTAGTTCTTCTTTTCTTAGAGTGCTCTCCCTGAGAGTTGTTTTGACAGAGGGGATTTTGGTGACAGAGCACCAATGAATTCATCTTGTGATATCTCATTCTCCTCCTCCTCTTCATCCTGATCATTTGAGTGAATGTACCGTTTTATAAAACCCGGCCAGTCAGATTCAAGCTTGCCTATTATGAGTTTCAGTACCTGTAGGGACTGCTCCTTATTAAGGATCTGGATCTGTTCTTTGATGTTTTCCATATCAAAGTGGCGATTTACTGCCAGCAGAAATTGGGAGAGCAGTATGAATAATCCCGCAGGGCTAGGGGCCTGTCAGCAAAGTATCCTGTAGACCTAGATGGACTACTAGCAGTATATAATCCCGCAGGGCTTGAAGCCTGCCAGCAAAAGTTCTGTAGACTGAGTTGGTCTACTAGCAAATTTAGTGTTGTTGCGACCTACTAATTGGGGAAAGGAGTATCAGTATCTCCCTTGGCCACAGTTTGGAAACCTACCTCCCTAATAAAATTCTTAAATCCACCACTGGTCCTCATTGCGGGTGGGGCCTGCCGACCATTTGACCTCTTGCACGTTTTGTGCAGAGGGGGAAACAGTAGGAATCAAACTGTGTCAGCACCAGTGCAATGTGAGATTACTGAATAACTTTGTATGCAATGTAATCAGGCTCAGTCTAATATAATCAATTGCACTCGAATTAAGCAATGATAGTCCTTATAAGCAATGATAACTCCTTAAAGTCCTTAAAAGGACTGGCTTAAAGGGGCGAAGCAAGCACGGTTTTCATATTCCCCGTTATCTGTAGAGGACAGTGTAGGGATAAGGTGTTATTGAGCTATTAAAGCTCTGATCATGGCAAGAGGGTAACAGCAATAGCCAAGCCTCAGTTAGAACTTCATTGGCTACAGCATTGGCATCCATTACCCTCCGAGGGTATTAATCACCGCATCTCACGGTCAATAATTCAGAGGCACCAATAAGTAATGATATATTAGAGATATATCCTCTCTTTTTTGTTCTCTTTATAATACTTTCGCACGAGTCATTAAACCCATGTTAAATAATAATGCTACTTAAAAGTGTAAAGTAAAAAAAAAAGTGTATTCAAAACTAAGATATATTTCTTTGGATCTATTTAACTTCAACCTATATTCACAGAGATGATATGGAGGAAATGTCTTATGAATTTGTGAATTGAAACTAATTAACACAGTGAATACAAAGATCACGTGATTTGATATTAATTATTTGTAAAATTTCTGTTCATTGAAAGATTACATGCAGTGAGAATATGTTTATTTCATTATTCACTTTACGCGCGAAATAAAATAGTATTTCTAGATGAATATTTTTATTGTTTGTGCATCAAAGACCAAATTAATGTCTATTTTTTTAACGTGCATACAAGAACTAATTTAAATCATTATCCTTTTGGATGTAGATAGGTGTATAGATATTGTCATTTATATCAACAATGCTCCTTCTTGGAAAATTAGATTATGAAAAATAATGAATAAATATTTTTATTATTTTAATTTTTGATATATTTATTTTTTGCACGTTAAAAAAATAGACATTAATTTGGTCTTTGATAAACTTCTGAATAATAGTACTTACCAAAGTTTTTTGGTAAGTACTATTATTCAGAAAACTTTAAGTGGAATTTTTTTGCTTCCTCGCTGGTAGATCGATTTGATCTACGGGATATTTATATTGGGTTCTAGAACCCACTTCTCAAACTTTATTCTAACAAGATTATTATCACTTTTCAAACATGACAAAACCTCTAAATGAAATCATATTCGAAGAAGTATACAAAGAATTTCTAAGATTAGGAAAATTATTGAGCGGCAACTGGCCAGGGAAAGTAAAGCTGTTCGATACATTCCACCCCTACAGCAGTCACAGAAGACAGGATGGATGGATGATTTAAATGAAAGAAGTATGCTGACTCAAACAGAATTAGGACACTCCACAAATCTTGAGGATGCTGCATCCCTCAGCAGTTTTTGGAAACCAACACAGAATTCCAAATAGTCAAGAAGAAAGGGAAAATATCCTTTACTGCAGACGCACCCAAAACAGCGGAAATAGAACCAGATAATGAACCTAAAGAAAGGGTTCCCCCAGTCTTCCTAAGGGCCAAAGAGCACTGGACATCCGTTACACCTGCACTGAAATCTTCAGATATTAGTTTCACGAAAGCTACAAACTATACAACCGAAAACGTTTCAGACTACAGAAAAATAACCAAATTCCTAGAAAAACAATACAGATAGAAGTCATAGCAGACCTCCTATTTAAGGGATTTAGCCCAATTAAAGTCAGCCGAATGCGGAGGGCTGATAAAACACCCTACCCCCCTAATTCTAGTGGAAATAAGTAAAGACCAAAAACTTATATACGATCTCCACACCATCTGAGATCAAGTCATAAAAGTGGAAGCATTAAGATATAAATCTACTACAACGCAATGTCGTAGATGCCAAAAATTTGGGCATGCACAACGAACCTGCATGGCTGAATTTCGTTGCGTGAAATATGGTGTCAAACACGCAACAAATGAATGCCAAAACTCCCAACAAAGTGTGCAAATTGCGGAGGCCAAACCCTGCAAACTACAGGGGCTGCATAGCATTTCCTCAGAACCAAAAGACACAACTTAAAACCAGCAAACCTATACAAGAACGCATGCCCTCCCATCAATCCGAAATGGATTGATGGGAGGCCAATCTACCTAAAAGATCCAAAACCAATCCAGTCGCAGCAAACCAACAAACCTATCCTACTGAACATAAGAAATCACATAGGTGAGATGCTTGCTGAACTCCGACAAACCAACCCATCTCAAGAAGCCAAGGATATCATCATAAGGCACACACAGTCACTCCTTGTTTAAATCCTGAATGGATAAAGCTAAAAGAAAACTGAAATCACTATAGATTGTTAACCGGAATGCAAATGGTTTATCTATCAAATTACAGGAGCTGCAGGAGTTTGCAGCAAAAACACAAGCAGACATCATTCTCATAAACGAATCGCATCTTCGTCCAAGTGACAAGATCAGAATTAACAGTTATAGCAATTACCGTACAGATCGATCCTATGCCAGAGGTGGAGGCACCACCATCTTTGTCAAAAGAAACATAAAACATAATTCAATAGCCGAACCCCAAACAGAACACATGGAAACTACAGGAATAGAAATTCATATGGAAAACACAAGCAGCATCAGGATATATACAGCCTACAACCTCCCAAATAAAAAACTCCTTGAATCTGATTAAGATGTGATACTAAATACAGGCAGAGTAGTGATTATAGCCGAAGATTTTAACGCCAAACATTCAGTCTGGAATAGCAGAAACTCAAATATTAACTGAAGAATACTCAACTCTTATACCGCTTCACTGAATATAACAGTGATAGGACCCACTGAACCCCCACATTACGGAGCAACCGGACGTCATGATGTACTAGATATAGCTATATGAAAAAACATAGCGCACAGCTATCAAATAGAAACAGTCAACAACTTTAGATCTGATCACAACCCCATCATATTACAACTAGGCACCATACAAGATTTAACGGAAAACACCACCATATTTATAAATTGGAAACAACTTCCCTTAGCCTTCCAGGAAAACTTTGGCCCAATATCGCATATAACATCCACTGAAGATATAGAATATGCAGTGAAAACTCTTGAAAAACAACTACTGACAGCGATTACACAGGTAACAAATATAACCAAATGGACACCATCAAATAAACTCCCAGAGGATATAACATGTCTTATCCAAGAGAAAAACAGATTAAGAAGACAATATCAAAGAACAATGGACCCAGTGGATAAACAAGCAGTTAGTAGAGCAACAAACCAGGTTCGGTATGCCTTAAAGGATCATCGTAACCAACTCTGGAATAACAAAATTCACCAATTAAACACAGAGGATCAGTCAATATGGAGAAGGATGAAATCACTCTTCGAAGAGTTTTACACTTCCTCCAATCCAAGGTGAATCTAATGTTGTCTACAACGACGAGGAAAAAGCAAAAGCATTTGCTGACAGTTTAGAAAAACAATGCAGCCCCAATTATATCAATACAGATATAAATTTCATAAGAAAAATCCACACGCAAGTGCGTAAAATAACTCAAAACGCCTCACTCCAATCCAACAAGAAATCCGTGTCGCCAACAGAAATATATGAGATCTTAAGAAAACTAAATAACAAAAAAAGGCACCGGGTCCGGATGGAATAACAGACAAGGTGCTCAAGCTACTTCCGCGGAAAGGGGTTATGCATCTGGAAGCCATCATTAATGCCATCCTTCGGCTAAATTATTTTCCAGAGCGATGGAAACTAGTTGACATTTTCCTATTTCCAAAACCTGAAAAAAAATACACAGTTTCCTGAAAATTACAGACCGATCAGCCTTCTTTCATGTGTGGGTAAGATAGCCGAACGGGCTATTCTCACACGGGTTCAAGAGGCAGCAGATTTCAACCATACCATTCAAGACGAGCAATTCAGCTTTAGGAAATATCACTCCACAACGCTACAAATTTACAGAGTTGCGGAATACATCACCCAAGGGTATGAATGGCACCAACACTCTGGAGCAGTATTCCTGGACATCACTCAGGCATTTGATAGAGTGTGGCATCATGATCTAATTTTTAAGATACACCAAGTTGGAATTCCATTACCACTAATTCTACTCATCATATCCTAACTAAATAACAGAAAATTTAAAATAAAACTCCATGGGATCAAATCCATAGAGAGGAGAATCAATGAACTGGAGGATTGGTACACCAAATGGCGCATCGCAATCAACCCAAGAAAACGCTTTGCAGTACTTTTCACCAGACGTAAAGTAGAACCGAATTCAAGCATACAAATGTGTAGTAAAATCATCCCTTGGCACAATTCTACCAAATATCTGGGAGTTCATTTTGATAGACGTCTAAACTTCAAGTCATATATGGATAGTGTTGCCACTAAGGCAAGTCAGACTATAGCACAGCTATACCCACTTTTGAATAGGAACAGTTTCCTAAGCATAAACAACAAAATTCTCCTCTACAAATCAGTGATCAGACCACAACTAACTTACGCCTCTCCAACCTGGGGGTCACACAGCTAAAAGCAACATCAACAGATTACAAACAATCCAGAATAAAAGCCTAAGAATGGCATTTTAATGCCACGTGGTTCATCAGAAACATCCAGTTACACCAAGAAACCAATCTTCCAGATATCAAGACCTACATGACAGGCATTGCAGAGAAATTCTTCACAATCACAGATAATCGCCCAAATCAGCTAATTCGACAGGCAGCGGACTACAGACCCTTAGATTGTTTCAAACATAAAACACCGAAATCCTCCATCGCAAGAGACAGCTGATACAGCCTACAATGCTTACAATGAGCGGGTAAATTACCCACAATAATCCCATCACCC
The DNA here is from genome assembly GCF_054136105.1 of Typopeltis vanoorti. Taxonomy (NCBI): domain Eukaryota; kingdom Metazoa; phylum Arthropoda; class Arachnida; order Uropygi; family Thelyphonidae; genus Typopeltis; species Typopeltis vanoorti. Next base: position 60,294,952 of record NC_143569.1, read on the forward strand.
ACAAACTAAAATCCAGATGAAGAGATGAAGAGTCAAGGACTCAGTCCATCAACCAATGAAGTTCAAAGTTTCAAGTCAGCTGCATAGATATGATTTCTATCACTTCATAGACTACTCGATGCGATAAAGGAGTGAATCTGTCCTTAGGTGAACGGATGAGAGTTGCCAATTTCACATAAGGTTTAAATATGGTGCGTAGTTAGTGTTTGTTAAGCACCATAGATATCTTCATTATACATCCCATACATTAAAGGCACTTTAATGTATGGGATGGTGATAGTTTTGTTATAGTCTTCTGTGGTAGATATTGTGTGTGTGTGGGGGGAGATTTTGGAGAGCATTTATTATTTTATCTTAAGGGGATTATAGCCATTGGTTAGGAAGGTGTGACGTAGGTGGGAAAGTTCAGCAGTGAGAGCAATGTCATTGGAACAAATTACTTTAGCTCTATGGGTTAGTGTTTTTAAGATACCATATTGTTAAGAAGGGTGTGATTGGTGTGATTGCTTGTGTAAATATCTCCCTGTATGTGTAGGTTTTCTATAAACCGAGAATGATAAGGAACCTTCTAGAAGACGTGTGATAAGTGTATCTAGGAACAGAATCCCTGAAACATACTCCAAGCCTCAACAAGTATGATGGCTGTATAAATCTACCAAAGATTTGGGAGACAGTCATCCTAGACCAAATTAACATCTGCTTTCTCTCTCGTTTTTTTCCCCCAACTTAGATGGCGCCTAATTAGGACTTTAGTCTTTGTGTTGCACGCTACAATTGCTCATACTAGTCCCACTATTACACCGGATTGTGGTTGTCTCGCTACTGTAACAACCTCTGTTTGTGTGCTCTGTAGATGCTGGATAGAATACCAGTGAAACATTAGCAATTAAGTCAATAAATAGCTATTTTCTTATCAGTGTGTGTTCGCATCTATATCGTTAAAATCCAATCAACATGAAAAATTTCTTATCAATCTCTATTCGCATCTATCTGTAGATGTTGGATAGAATACCAGCGAAAAATTAGCAATTAAGTCAATAAATAGTTATTTTCTTTTCAATCTGTGTACGCATTTATCTGTAGATGTTTGATAGAATACCAGCGAAATATTAGCAATTAAATCAATAAATAGTTATTTTCTTATCAATCTGTGTTCGCATCTATACCGTTAAAATCCAATCCAATCAACGTGAAAAATTTCTTATCAATCTGTGTTCGCATGTATACCGTTAAACATTAAAAGCGAAAAATGTCATACACGTTACTGGAATTCCATAATCTTGCAAATTCCATTTTTATTAACTGTACATATTATTTTAATAAATGTTAGATATAATAAAATTTAAGGTGTGTATGTCTTTTGTAACTGATTTTACTGAAATTTTGGATAGTATTCTAAATTATTAAATATGTCGCAAATAAAAAATCTAAGGTATTTTAATTCCGATACGCTAATATGATTTTAAATTGAAAAGAAAACATTAGAGTATAAGAGTTTATCACTGTACAGTATTTAGTACCATAGTTGTTTGTTAGGTGAAATACAGTATTGACATTGATTGAAATTACGATGAATGACATACGTTTTAATTGTATTTGCATTAAGACAGTATATTTATGCATATACATTTTCCGGGAGGGAAACCCTTCATACCTCTTTGTGAGACCAGCTAACTCACCTTCAGTTGAAAAGCCGTAATAAAGATTTTTCGTGTCCTAGACGGGATTTGAACCCAGATCTTTTTCCAACGAAGATATGAGCACACTTCCACTTTATATTCCACATTACCATTATTAATCTACGAGGGATAAAAATCACATATTTTCTAGAATAATAAGAACGGAACAATAATTTTCCATATAAACATAAATTTGTGAAAGAGAAATAAAAGAGAGTATCTTGAAAAGCAATCTGATAGCAATTGTAATAATCTGATTGTCTTTTAGAATGATGATCAGAATAATCGAAAAACGAAAAAAATTTGGTTTGTAAAAGGAAATTTAGAATAAGGCTGCCGAAATCGTGGTTTGGGATTTGATTTACTCATCGATTACTGATTCATTTTCAACTTTTAGCCCCCCCCTCCTCCTTTGGGTATTTTCTGAAATTTCACGCATTTAAAAAGATTTTTATTTTCATCTTAAAACGTTTTATGGATTAAAAATAATCACATGAAATAATATATTATTATTAGGTTTTTTGCTTTGCAACTAATTAAAATAAACTAGTATATATATACACCATACGTAAACCTCCATTATTAAGAGACCAATATAAATAATAAACATACAACCAAGAGTTAATGATGTTGTCCTCAATAGTCTAATTTAAAGAAAGAATGAAGAATATTATATTAATCGTAAAATTTTGATGGCATTTAAAATGTAGTGCTTCTATCTATTTGCTTTTTATTATTTCCCATTGTTTCTTAATCATTTTATTATTAAGCATTACTTATTAATGTATTTTATAAAGTTAATTATGCGCCATTAAATATCATTATTTGTTTATTATTCATAAAAAGAAAAAATCAGCTAACGCCTTTTATTCCCTAATAGGGAGTAGGCGAGGCCTTTATACCCTATCTAGCTTTTGGAGACTGAGTGGGCAGTTCAATCTCCACCGGTAGCCAATCAGAGATAGCTGGCCCATGTCTATCACTAATTATAGCAGCCACCGATGAAGAGGCTGGCAAACAAGTGCTGCCATCTCTTGGTACCTAACCCTAACAAGATATGTCACTGTCTGAAATAATGTGAGTACTACGGTCGATTTTCCTGAGTTTACGGGACGAAAAACCCGAGTTTTCGGGAGGAAAAACCCGCTTGCCTGTGCCAGAGATCGACTAACTCCGGAACCGGTCGAAGATAGGCTTAGAAAAAGTTCCTCCAGTCAGAGTTCCTCTAGACTAGAACCGAGGTCTAACTTCAAACGGCCAAGCGCAGAGCTACACAGACCGTTTTTTATTCATATGCAATGAATTTATTTATCTGAAATAAATGATTTAGTTGCTATTCGACCAGCGCTATGTAAAATTATAGAATTCAAACTGATTCAGCCACTGCGGTTTTAAGAAAGTTAAAAAAAAATTAAATTTAAACTCGATTTTTAAATGAATGATAAAACAGATGTTACTTCGAATATAAAATATAATTATTATATGTTATATAATGATATATAATAAAAATATATAAAAATAAAATATAATTACACTGAAATCGTATTTTACATAATAATCTTAATTGGTGCATAATTTTGCTATTTAGAATATATTATATAAGAAAAGTCTCTACCATCAGTATTCTATAGTGCAATATTTGAGAAATTATTTTTTAAAAAACACGATTCATATAAATCACATGATAACTTGACGACTATCTACATCAACTATATTCAATCTAGAAGTATCCATGTTCTAAAAACGTCCATGTACATTGATACTATGGTAATTTTAAGTACCAGTAGCTAGAAAGAATTTCATTACAGAAGACACACAGTCGAATTTATAAATGCCTTAAAATATCATTTAAATTTATTAGACATCTTCCTAATTTAAACCTTCTTCGGCCCAATAATTTCCATCATATAGCTGGATTATCTCAAATATCAACCTTGATTTTGAACGAAAGAATCGAATTCCATTATTCTTTCATATCCAGATATTTTCAACGTTAGCGTTAGAGTTGTGATAGTGAACTACTTAAAAGACACGAACTCTACACAGGATTCTAAAATGCTGAATAATCGAATTATAGTATAATGTTTTATCAGGATTCTAAAATGCTGAATAATCGAATTATAGTATAATGTTTTAACAATTATAGATAGCTTTGTGATAAAGCTTGTCATAGTTGTACATAAAAATATACTCAAGTGCTTCCCCGCCCCCGATTACTGCTACATGTATTAACTAGAGTATAGTTCGCCCACCGTTTATAGATCTCTCCTTGGCATTTTGCCAAGAAAAGTCGATCCATGCTGAAGGGGAGAAAGAAATGAAGGATGTACGAATTGGTCGCCGACATGCGAAATCACGTGCTTTTTTGTCTTTCGCTGTACTAGTACTAGCTTGATTTTTGTTGTCGCTTTTTTGCATTATTTTTTTATTATTAATTTGTATGATGGATCCAGTACAGTCAACAAGTTCTGTTGTTAAACGTTTCAGTAGCTCTTGCAAAAGAATATTGAATAATGTGCTGACATTCTGCGAAAAAGAATCGTCTCCTTTCCCCCCCCCCCCCCCCCGCTTTCTCAAGTCATAAAACGTGCAAGTGCAATTGCGGGCGTATCGGAGTCGACTGTTAAAAGAATTCGTAGGGAATCAAAAAGTGAAGGTAAGCCAAAATTTAAATCTCCTTAAAAAAAGCGCCAGCGTAAAGAAAACCATCGAAACCGTAGCTTTGAATGATTTTGATGTAGACGTTATAAGAAGAACTATTCACGAATTTTACGTGGTCGAGAAAAGAGTGCCAACTGTTCCGAAATTGATTCCTGTGCTTAAAGAAAAAATTAATTTTCTTTGGAAAAGAGAAACTTTAAGGAAAATACTTCATGAAATCGGATTTTGTTTTAAAAAGTCCTAGAATAAAAGGAAACTTATCGTGGAGCAAAGTGACATTGTATTATCTAGAACGCATATTTGAGAGCAATCAGACGTTTCAGGGAGGAGAAAAGACCGATTGTGTAGCTAGATGAAACTTGGATTGATAGTAATTTAACTTATGGAAAATGTTGGCAGTCTAAAGAAGAATGTGGATTGCTACAAACCGGAAATGCCTCGCGGCGCATAATAATTTTGTATGCGGGTGGAGAAATGGGTTTTTTACCGAATTCAAACTTACTATACAAAGCCAATTACCATAGGTAAATGAATTCTACGATCTTCGAAAAGTGGGCAGAAGAAAAACTGATTCCAAACCTTCCTAAAAATGCTGTTGTTATAATTGATAACGCTTCATATCACTCTATTCGATTAAACAAAGTTCCAAATTGGTCTAATAAGAAGCAAGTTCTTATGGATTGGCTCTCTGCAAATAACATTTCTAATTCCCCAGATATGCAAAAAATTGAATTGCTTAATTTGGTCACAAGAAACTCGCCCACAACTAAACTATTTAAATTCGACACGATGCTCAAAGAGCATGGATTTCTAGCTTTGAGGCTACCACCACATCATTGCGATATTAAGGCTATTGAGTATGTTTGGGCAGAAGTGAAAAGTTTCATTCGCCATCGCAACGTAACTGGAGATATTGACATGTCGAAACTTTTTAAGCTTTCAGAACAGGCGATTGAAAGTATTACAGTTCAAAACTGGGGAAAATATTGCTTTCATGTCACCTCATTGGAAAATATGTATTGGGACAGAGAACCTTTAGTGATCAGTTTAAGTGAAAGTGATGGCGATTCGGACACCGATTCAGATGACTATGAAGATTAAAAAGATTTGATAATGGAATTCTTTTCCAACCTTTTTTTCCATGGGTTTATTAAAAGAGTCATAACAAGTCATAAATAATTAATCGGTTTAGGACATTAAAGTGTCTCAGTTCTCTCAACTGTAAGTTTAGAATATCTAAGTTCATTTGAAAAAATTTCTGTTTTTCTGTATAATTATTTTTATTTTATAGAAAACTTTCTTAAAAATAAACTTAGTTAAATTTTTGTTTTATGCTATACCTTTTTTAATTTTCGTAATACTCTACGTACATTTTTCCAACTGTTATACAAGCAAAATAGTTACACTTTAAAAACTACAATGTTCGTAAAAGAAAAGCTAAATTTGTCGACCTGTAATAATAAACAAACACATCCCAGAAGACAGATTGATTACCCTATTATCGGAATGGATTCTCCTTTTTCTGACATTCGCAGAAGTGTCGAGGGATCTCTAATTGGTGGGCGAACTATATTTGTTATTATTCACTTCCTTTCGGCCTAACTTTGTTTTTCAGATACTTCAGTTCTGTTGTTAAGGTTTCTTATTTGTTGATAATTCACGACTGTTTGGTTGTTTACGATGGTACACGTGAACTCTCATTGACAGAACAACCACACTCAAATTTCAGTCACAGAAATCTGTTTCCGCACTGTATATTGTTTCAACAAGCCTGTCCACCTGTCCACTCGCTATCTGACCTTTTGTTCCATAGGACTCCTGCGTTCCTTTTTCTTTCTTGTTAAGTCAGAGTGTTTTGTTTATAGACGTCAAAGCAGTTAATTTCGTTTCGCAATTTCAAACCACATAGTGTGATTTGAGCGTTTTTCTCTGCATTATTCATTGTTTACACAAATTCTGCTCTGTCATTCCTTTATAATCCATATTTCTCTTTTCTCCATGTAACTCACATGGAGAAAAGAGTATGTAAATTTCTCTATGTAAATTTCTCACCTAAACAACTGTATGTAAATTTCATAAGCAACTATGTCTCATATAAGTAACTCTATGTAAATTTTCATGTTAAAGCCGGTCAATGTTTATAAAATCAGGGTAACTTTTCGATGTTTTGTATAACTAAGAGAACAAAAGATTTTTTTTTAAATATATAACTGAAAAAGAAGCCGGCTGTTGTTAATGATAAAACGACAGAAGATAGTTTTAAGAGGAAAACCTCGCTGTTCCTAAACGAAAAATGTCTCGTCTGCTATGCGATTATTTCATTCCTATCCCACAATGCCTTCAAGTTTTTACAGCAAGGAAGAGCATTTATTGTACGTTTTACGAGAAAAGCAAATTTCTATTGGGGCTGGTTTAATCAGAAAGGTAGGACTAAAGGACAAAATGCTGATCGTATCGGCGGAAGAGATGTTGTAAAGTGTAGGAACACCATGCACATGTTTGAAACCTCTTCAGAATCATATTTATATAATTTATTTCTATAAAAAATAAATATAAATAAATTCAAAGTGTTTTTAAATGAAATTAATGATTATTAAAGAAAAATATTTGTAATAACGTGCAAAAATAAAGACACCAAATAGTTAATTATATATATGTTAAATATCAGAGGTATGAAGGAAGCGAAGGAATAAGTCCTTTTTAGTACTTCCAGGGTAACAAATGGCAATGCTGTAGCCAATGAAGTTTTAACTGAGGCTCGGCTATTGCAGTTACTCAGCCATGACTAGAGCTTTTTAGCTCAATACCACCCCATCCATACAGATTTTCTTCATTCAGATGACGGGATAAAGAGTCAAGGACTCAGTCCATCGCGCAGTTCTTTTAAAAACTTTAAGAACAGAATGGCCAGAAGAATGAAAAAAATCGACCGTGGGAAGAGAGCGGTTTGGAATCAATCGACCGTGAGATGCGGTGGTATTAACCTTTGGAAGGTAATGGATGGCAATGCTGTACCAATGAAGTTTAACTGAGGCTCTGCTGTTGCTGTTACCCCCCTTGGGCGATGAGATTCGAGAGTTATGAGTTCGCTCTCTTAAGGTTTTTACCTTAAGAGAGCGAACTTTTGCCTTAAGCAATTTGAGTCTCCGGGGAAAGTGTTTTCCGGCACTGCCCGCTGAGGGGCTTTGTCGGTGAATGATTTTCTTCGGAATTTGAGCGGTTCTGCTCGGTGATTGGGGAGCCCGTCACTGAGTGGAACCAACGCCGAGATATGGACGGTCTTTCGCCAACTATGGAGTTGCCTAGAGATCGTCCGATTTTTTGAGATTTCACCTTTACTTACATAGTCGGTGATTAATACCCTTGGAGAGTAATGCATGGCAATGCTGTAGCCAATGAAGTTCTAACTAAGGCTTGGTCATTGCTGTTACCCTCCTGCCATGATCAGAGCTTTAATAGCTCAATAACACCTTGTCCATATAAGTGCTGTGAGGGTGGCCTGTGTTTCGCGTAGGAATCTTTTAGTAGAGGTTTCTGAAGGGCTTGACGAGGCAACGATATATTCAAACATAAAAGACCAAAAGCCATTTTAACTTCCTATAAAATTTAACCCTCACTGTAACCGTAACAGAGAGCGAGGAATATGAAAAGCATCTTGCTTCACCCCTAATGCCATTAATGCCAATTGTCACAGAATGGGAAAGGTTATTCAAGCACGTGTTTAATGTCGATAAAAGGATGTAAAAAATGCTATGAGAGCACAACTGGTTTACATTTTCAGCAAATTAATATCTTTAATCAGGACTGCAATATTGGAATGATCTTATATTTCGTCTTCTGGTTCCTTCTAATTGTCTTTTCCATCTTATCTCGGGCATTAAACGTGCTTGAATAACCTTTCCTGTTCTGTTCTGTTTAAGTGACTCCACCTTCGATTGGCAACGCTAATGTCAACTCCCTTCATATTATCTTCATTTTTAATATGATGATGCCATCTGTTCACTTAAAAAGTTTTTCTCAAAACTTTCACGTGTGCTGTCTCGAGTCTTCGATCGATTGTTTATTTCTAGTCACGTTTTTCAATCAATAACTTAAAAACTGGTTTGAACACTGCCTTGTCTACTGATAGTTTAGTTTACTAATTCTTCTGTTATCTCATACAGATTTATTTTTATTATTTTGCTTAGAGTGAAAATATGATCCCGATAACCTCTAATTGGGCAATTTCTTTTTCTTCTTCATCAAGTTTCTCTTCCAAAAAATTTCTAACCAAGAATGCCTGCATAAATTTTACATGGAACACTCGATGCGAAAATTGCTTTGTAATTTTCACATTCATTTGTATTTCTGTCTTTACATACGAGTACTCTCAAAAGGTACTCAAAAAGTCTAGTCTACTGCAGTCATCCGGAATTCGACCCACTGAGCAGGCCTTCTGAATTATGCAGTACAACCACTATAAAACGTTTATACTTCCACATTATTTCTGGTTGAATATCATCGACTACAGATGCCTGTCCACACTTAAAGATTTTTCATGGCTTTTTCTACATCGAATAATGACACACCCACAGCTTGAAAAGAGATCAACAGACACCTACCATGAGCAATGTACATCATGCTAATCAGTGACGTTCTCGTAGCTCGTATAAATTGAAGGAATATGATGCTTCCAAGCCAGTGAAACTGTGTCCGGGTGCAATGGCTGCGGAAGGGAACTAATGGAGTCAGAAAGAGGCGTTTTGATAGGATGCCATGTTGTAGGCCTATCCGTTTGGCAAATTATTGACAAGTTGGGTCATCCCAGGTCAACAACTAGTTTTGACTTCCTACACTTCCATTCCAGTATGGTATCACTGGTCAACTGCTGCAAGTGCTACCCGCAGTGGACGACCCACCACACTCACTGAACGTGACCTCAGGGTGCTACGAAGGATATGTGAAAATCGCCATTCGTTGGCCGACATGTTGAATGAACAGTTCCGGGCATCGGCTAGAATACGAATCTGCAACAAAACATTCAGAAGCGAGGTGGATATCCATGGTAGGACCACAATACGTAAGTCCCACATTACTGGAACCAACATGCATCGTCGTCTTCAGTGGTGCAAATTGCGCGTTCAGTGGGACGTGGAAGCTTGGAAAGCTGTGTTATGGAACGATAAATCACGTTACACCCTTTACAGTGAAGATGGACGTGTGTGGGTGTGGTGGATGCCCTGTGAACATTTCTTACCAGAGTGTGTAACCTTAACTTTGAAATTCGGAGGTGGCGGTGTGATGTTATAGTTCTGTTGTTCCTGGTTTGGCCTTGGACCTCGGTTTGTGATGCCACGAACATTGAACTCCGAGAGGTATCTGAACATTCTGGACAATGCAATGTTTCTTACTTTGTGGTGTTTCTACGGAGTCTCTTTTAGCAAGACAATGGTCATAAGACTACTGCTGCTGTAACTGCGAGTTTGTGGATTTGAACATCATCGCATTTGACTGGCCAAATGAGGAAAGTTTCATCTGACCCTATCGAACATCTGTGGGATGAGTTGGAGTTGGATGAAATCAAGGGACGTTCGTCCCGCAATATCCAGGACCTCATTCCATGCCTACAGGAAGAATGCTCCAAAATTCCCATTGATCACAATCGTACGCTATAAAAAGTATGTCCCATAGGATTGTTGCAGCCATCGCAGCGAAAGGTGGGCGCAATATGGCTCTTTGTTCCTCACACTATGGTGTCCGTTGACTTCTTTCCAACCCTTTTTAGATGGGAGACGAACTTCATCACTCCGTGTGAGATCAGTGTCACGCTTACTAGAGATCCGAAAGCGCATTGAAGAACTTCCCTGTTTCGTTTCTAGACCTCTCTACATTGCATAAAAATGGCCAAACAATCCATGAAAATTTAATAAAAAAAAAAGATAATATCCTTAGCCCACGCATGTACCAACGCAACTACCATCCACAAAAGGTTTATTACCTTTTGGGGATGGTAGTCGCATAAAAATTTATTCCAACTATCCACAATATCTTCATTTTTATGTCGCCTTTTTCATCTCTGAATCTTTTTACATCATTCGTTCTTGCATTTCTAAACTTTGAAACCTTCCTCATATTTTATCTTTCATATTCTTAGGCAAATTCTTCCGATGAATTTTATTTAGCTACATTTACACACGGTTTAGCATTCTAAAATATTTCAGAGAATATGTTTAGTTAGTTTTTAGGAATTTTCGATACGCTTTCTTCTGTTCGTTGACTTTAACTTTCTCAGTCTGCCATGAAGCGAGCTCTGATTTTTCTATCCGTACAGAAAACTTCACACATGCTTCTCCGACTAAGTCAATCAATGCTTTTCTTCCTCTAAGGTTTGACTTCTATCTTCAATTTTTTTTCATTTTTTTCGTCTCCAATAATATTCTTATATTGAGTTTATATGTTCGCATCTGAGAGCCGAGAGCTGAGACCTTTTTTCGATATGATATTCATTTTCTCCTTCGTATGAATAAATGGAGTCTACGCTCGATTTCCTATTTCGAATCCTGTGAATACTCTTATGTCCTGAAAACCAATGAAAGCACAGCGTTATCAACAATAACGTAGTGATTAAGACTATTCTTTTTATCTTGTATCTTCTCTCCGTGTAAGTTTGTGCACATCATTATGTTGGAACATGGTGTTTGTGATGATTAGTTCATGTCCTGAACAGAATTTCAGCAGGTATTTACATTATTATTATTAACTTTGTCCATTTCTTCACATTTTTCAAAATATTTCTGTACATCTGGGATTCATTTCCGTATCTCTATTCAAGTATAAACCTTCACATATTGCATCTTATCTTTCTCTAATGCACATAATATGTTATTTGATCGTTACTTCTATTCTTCGAACGATTTTCTACTGGTTGTGGCTTCCCTCGATGAGTCCGTGACTCCTCTGAATAATTTCCATGATCAGCTTTTTCTTTTTGATAAAATCGATTTTTAACTAAAAATTTTGATTTCCAGAAAGATAACCTCCCAACCCTAGTACGAGAGTGGATGACTCATCTTCGACTCCGAGTAAAAGGCTACTCGGACTCGAAGTCCTAATGAAGCGCTTCAAGTCCGAGTAGTCTTTATACGGCTCAAGCACTATGTAGGCTCTACTTTTACAAACATACAAATAATAAGTCATTTTATTTTAAATATTTTTGCTTATTTTCTATAAAATAAAATAATATTTCTAATTCAAAATAAAAATTAATTTTAATTCTGATATTTTCGAAATATATAAATGATTTATAATATAAAATTCAAGACAGTACTTATAATTTCTGATAAGTGTATTTATTAAGAAGTCGTGAAGAGCTCATAACATGATGAGTATGGCAAATGCTTGTTAATGTTTATTGGAATTTATTGGAATTTCTTGGTTTATATTTCATGAAGAAATAGTTGAATTTGAAATTAAAAAAAAAAGAAAACGACTAGGCTTTATAAAATTCATAGATGCAGCCATTTCGTAGCTAATTATAGACATAAAAAATTTCAAACTGATATTGTCTAGGAATAATTATTACAGAACAACCCCATAGAGTCCAAGGACATTGCAGGAGTCCATTCTACAGTGATCGATAATATATAATTCACCATCCATACTACACCCGATATTTTTGCCTGTTAATTTCACACATTTCTTGGAACGTTTTCGAGAAAAAAAAAATGAGAGAAAAATGAGCACTTAGATTCCTCGCCTTTTGACAAGATTCATCAGATTTTTCTCCAATCGAAGGTCGCATACCTTGACAGTCTTCCAGCTGCTCTTCAGTTATAATATTCCTATTCAACTGTAGGAATTCAACTTGAGAGGTTTCTGCATTGAAAATGATATCGTATATTTCCTTCAGTTTTAGTATTTAAATAAAATGAATTTTAATAAAAAAAAGTCGATTATCTTACACTCATACTATGCAAACATTTAAAAAAAATGTTAAAGGCTTACATTTTAAAGTGTATTATCAGATATTTATTTATTATAATTCTTCTTAAAAAATACAAATTCGAATAATTTGTATTTTTTTTTTTTTTTTTTTTTTACAAATCTACTAATTACTAAAACAATCTACACATTCCTATCCACAACACCAGCGGGATTTTAAGGTTGAATTATATAAGTTGAAAAAATTGTTAATCGGTTTTGAAAAAAAAAATAACTACGCCTATTTTACACTTTATTTAAAAGATACCGCTTTTATTTTGCTGGATTTATATTAAAGAAACATACTTTAATGCAAATAAATTTGCCTTGCATCATACCACTACATTTTAAGAAGTTTGATATATTTTCATCCAAAAATTAATTTCGCAGTTTCATCCCACCAGGTGAAATCCTATCACGGTGAAAGTCAGTATATATGATAGTCGAGGTGTGTACAGTAGTATTACTGTTCCTTCGAAATCGCTGATCTACACGGCCAAGGGACGACGTGCTTTTTTTTTTTTTTGACGGACTTCAAAAAAGGCACGATTGTAGGGTACCGTTGAAGGGTGGTAATAGCCATGAAATTGCCAATATTATAGGCTCTTCTCATAGCGCTGTGAAGTATTCCAAGAATGGAAAGACATTGGACAGGATCATTCACTGGACCAATAGTGGGTAGGCGTCCAAGACTCACTGATGCTCGTCGTAAAGCTTAAGTCCATGGATGAAATGATACGTAACGGCTGACCATGGAATTTAACCAGGAATGCATGGCAGTATTTTCCAGACTAAAATCTAGCATACCCTTCACTGTATGTGTCTCCGAAGTAAGTAGCCAGTGAAGATATCCATGCGTACGCTAATCTTAGTTCAAATATATTGAACATTATATTGTGATAAGCAAACGCTACAGCTATTGGGGGGGGGGGAATGTCATCGAGCCTACTATGGACAGACAGGAAGAACTGTGAACATCCGCCTCAGTGAACACAAAAAATATATCTGGCACTTTCGCTATGGCAAGTCGGGTCTAGCAGACCATGCTTTGAATACCCCCCCCCCACACAGTATCAATTGAAAAAAACTAAAGTTTTTACAAGTCAGAAAGGTTGTTCCTGGAATCAACAGAAGCCATGAAACATACTCCAAACCTCAACAAGTATGATGGCTGTATAAATCTACCAAAGATTTGGAAGACAGTCATCCTAAGACCAAATTGACATCTGCTTTCTCTCTCGTTTTTTTCCCCCAACTTAGATGGCGCCTAATTAGGACTTTAGTCTTTGTGTTGCACGCTACAATTGCTCATACTAGTCCCACTATTACACCGGATTGTGGTTGTCTCGCTACTGTAACAAACTCTGTTTGCATGCTCTGAAGATGCTGGATAGAATACCAGAGAAATATTACCGTTAAGTTAATAAATAGTTATTTTCTTATCAATCTGTGTTCGCATCTATACCGTTAAAATCCAATCAACGTGTGTGACGAAGACATAAGCCTTTCCTCAGGATTGATTTCTATCACGTAAAAATTCTCAATGTCCGTTCGGTTAGCCGAGTGGTTACGCTCTCTGCAATCATATGCCTGGGGAAGGAGTGTCCTGTGTTTGATTCTTGTCGCCGACGTGAGGAGCCTAAGGATTTTTCTCAGACATAGCTAAGTTAGCCGGTCTTGGACGTATTCTACAGGGTTTTTCTCCCCAGTTTATCTGGGGTTTTTTCTCTTGCCAAGCAGGCAAACCGGTCTTAAGAACACAATGCTTCACAGACAGTTACACATGGTCGAGCGTGGGGGTAATGACCCCACCTCGTAGTGAGTTATGAAAACAAAAAATGGGAGGCAAAGGCCCTACATCGGACTGTAGTGTTGAAGAAGAAGAAATTCTCAATCCTCCTGAAATATTTCATTTACACAGCAATGTATATTTATATTTCATTTAATAATAAGAACAATTTTTTTTATTTGTTTATGAAGTGAGGTGGGTACTAATATTAGTAGTAAAAGAATGATGAGGTGAGGTAATCCCACTCACTTCAAAACTGGAATTATATTTTCTGAAGACAATGGGATTAACAATTAACGTAACTTTTTTTTGTTAGTGTTTGTTGCTATGGTTACTGTGTTTTATGTGTCTTGATGTGAATGTCAAATTTGGTAGTACTAAGTATGCTGACATAGTTTTCACCAGTTCGTGCATTAATGTTATGTACTGTTTAGATGTTTTAGATTGTATGGCAGGTTATTGCGTAGTGTGGGTTCGAGATGTTCTTTCAGGGCGGTTCCATACAAGACGTTATAGCTTCTGGTTGTGTAGAAGATTGTTATATAATAATAATAATAATAATAATAATAATAAAAGCGAAATTATTCCATAAAACAGCAGTAGAATGGATGAACAGATAGAGTAAGAAAACGAGATTGGCTTTTCTGTGGATAACGATGTGATAGAATCGAAATCAGTTTTGAATGTACCGATAATTTGTTTGCAGATATTTCGGGCTTTCATATAAAGAAGGCTTTTGGACTTGTACAGCCTTATCACACAATTGGAGAACCAAAGCTGTGGTTTCTAATCCAAACATTTGCACATCGCAAATGTTTGGATTAGAAAACAGAAAATAATAATTCAACCACGGGATTTAGAGATTTTTTGCTCAATTTCAACTGAAATTGAGCAAAAAATCTCTAAAAAGTAAATTGCGTCTTTGCACTTTAGTCCAAACATTTTGGATTTTGGCCACTTCAAGATCGGGCAATGAACTTCATCTACAATATTGTAGTGCCTAGTACCAGAGTGGTCATTCTCTGAGGGATGGAGTGTCCACAGTCCCTCAGAGGAATCGCCTTGCCTTCAGTAGTATCTCATATCTTCCAGTCTGATGGTTGAATGCCTGTTGGCCGAGAGATATATCTAGGACTAGTAGTGGCCCTACTAACGTGGAAACGTAGCTAGAGGATTTGATTGCTGCTGACCGACCCAACTTTGCTAAGTTCGGAGTACTCCACACTCCCATGGTGTTGGTGAAAACAAGAGTCAGGTGGCATTTTACACTTCAGAGGTTTAGCTCCGGTATCTGGGGCTAAACTTCAAAAACCTTTGAAATTCTACTGCATCAATACATTTTGCGTGATCTGAATGTAATATTTCAACAATGGGAGAGAGAGAGACAGAGAGAGAGAGAGAGAGAGAGAGAGAGAGAGAATGAAACTAGATTAGATTAGATTGCATTTTTAAGAACTTTATTTTAAATCGAAATCACATACCATAGTGTACTTATTTCGTAAAACCCCATGACTTGTAACATTGACATGGAAAACACATTTACAAATTTTTTGGCACTTTTGTTGAAATGTCTAAGTATTTTAAACCAATTTCTATTCTACAATAGTCGTTCATAATTTAGAATTAAACTTGTTGCAATTTATTTTCCTTATTAGAATCATAAATTGGATATTACACCTATCAGATAGAATTTTATAAAAAAGTTATATAAACATGCATTTACGAGTAGTGTAATATTACAAAAGTTATATAAATCTTCATTTATCGCTGCTATAAAATCTATATCAACATACATTAAAAAGTATTATAAAGGTGCATAAACATATATGTATTAATATTATTCGTCATATAAACTTTAGCGCTCTCAATTTAGTCTTGTTTTGTTTCGTATGGTTAGTATACAATGGTAAAAGACGAAGTTGCATTTCTGTCTGATCGCGTAGTTACGTGAAGACATTGAGAAAGCTGAAACAACAAATTAATTGTGTTTATGCCGAAGAGAAAAAGCTATTGAAGTTTTAGAACATCCTCCATAGATCCCCCATTCGCCTTGGCTCTACTGAGACACATCTCAAAGATATCTATTTTGGAAATGACAAAATCAAAACAGAAATGAAAAATATATGGTTTAGAAAACAATTTGAAGTGACGTACTATGACTGCTTCGAAAAACTTACGCAGTAGAGAAAATGTAGGAATTTAAACTATCTTTGGCTTCCCTGACATATCTCTTTTGGGTGGGGGAGCAAGCACAAGGATAGTTCACCATTGCAATAATTTCAAACCTGTTGTTTATTAAATTAAAAAAAAAAAGGTGTATAAATATAAATATACGTATACATAAATATAAATGGTGTATAAATATACATAAATATAAATATACATACATATTTGCATTCAAACATACAATCTTATTTTCAAATCATTATTATAAAAGCTGTTTAAAACTATATTCATTCATTTATAAATAATAAGCATTTATCATAAATGATATAAAAACATTCATTAGTATTATATTATACAAGTTCTGCATCACCATTACAAATTAACAGTATACGTATCCTTATCCTTATAAGGACTGGCTTAAAGGTGCGAAGCAAAGATGCTTTTTATCTTCCCCGTTATCTGTAGAGGACAGTCTAAGGATAAGGTGTTATTGAGCTACATAAAGCTCTGATCATGACAGGAGGGTAACAGCAATAGCCGAGCCTCAGTTAGAACTTCATTTACTACAGCATTGCCATCTACTACTCTCCCAGGGTACCCATTTTAGTCGCCTCGTATGACATGCATGAGCTACATTGGGGCTATTCTTATCCCAGCCACCACGCGGGTCGTATACGTATCCTGATGTTGGCGATTATGTTTTTAGTTGGGAGATGAATTTTAATGTCTGGTGTAAGATTATCACCCCCGCGTATTGGAAGCATGAAATGGCTTGTAAAAGTTTTATGTTTGATCTCTAAAGCAGAATTTCCGCACTATGTAAAAATAAAAAATAAATAAAAAATAAAAAAAACAAAATTCTACCCACCCATGGTACTAAAGTTCTATCGGTTTACAACCTTTCATAAGGTTGTAAACCGATAGGAGTCATATAAAAAATATGTAAACATAAGTGAGTATTGCATTACAAAAACTAAGTGTTAATATATTGTATTATTTAAGAGCGATGTATGCATTTATATTCTTTATATATCTATTAACAATTTATTTATATTTTATATTTATATATTTAATATTGATATATTTATCCCCTTGTGGTGGCCGGGATAAGAATAGCTCCAGTGCAGCCCATGCATGTCGTACGAGGCGACTAAAATGGTTACCAAGGGAGGGTAATGGATGGCAATGCTGTAGCCAATGAAGTTCTAACTGAGGCTCGGCTATTGCTGTTACCCTCCTGCCATGATCAGAGCTTTATATAGCTCAATAACACCCTATCCTTCACTGTCCTCTACAGATAACGGGGAATATGAAAAGCATTCCTGCTTCGCCCATCTAGCCAAAAAAAAAAAAATATATATATATATATTTAAATATTTATATTTATACCAATTATTACAGGGCTACAATAATCGCTTAAATTTTTTCTTCTTTAGGAGTATAACAGAACTATTTAAAAAAATAAAAGGTGCTTTTATACCATTCGTTTTTGTTTCGTAATTTAAAAAAAAATAAAATATTTTGAAAATAATTAAACACTCAGTGATGTCATACCAAGTTGGAAGCGCAGGGAGTCTACTGCAAGTAACAAGTAAATATGTAAAAACCGCCATTCGTCTGCCGACATGTTGAATGCAGAGTTCCAGGTATTGACTGGAACACGAATCGGAATCCAAAACATTCAGAACCGAAGTTCACAACGTGGATTTCCATGGTAGGACTGCAATATGCAAGCTCCACATCACCCGAACCAACATGCAGCGTTGTCTTCGCTGGTGCAAAGAGCGTGCACAGTGGGACGCGGAAGCTCCAAAGCTGTGTTATGGAGCGACGAATCACATCACACCTTCCATCGCACAGATGGACGGATGTGGGTGTGCTGGATGCCCGGTGAACGTTTCTTACCAGAATGCGTAACTCCAGTTATGAAATTCGGAGCTGGAGGTGTGATGGTATGGTCCCGTTTTTCCTGGTTTGGCCTCGGACCTCTGTTTGTGGTGTCACAAACATTGAACTCAGAGAGGTACTGGAATATTCTGGACAATGCAATGTTTCCTACTTTGTGGCGTTTCTATAGAACTGACCACCATCTCTTTCAGTAAGTCTGCTGCTGCTGTAACTGCGTGGTTTGTGGACATGAACGTCGCCACACTTGACTGGTGTCCATGGAGCCCTGATCGCAACCCTAATGAACATCTGTGGGATGATCTGGAACAAATAAATTTGTTAGACAATATAGCGTGAGAACATGAAATATACCAAATATAACTAAATGGCGGCAGTCGACCATTTACACGAAGTTAAGTGAAAGAACGACAAAGACAAAGCAAGCTTGCAAAATAACAGGAAGACAACAGTTGTCTTCCCTAAAGACTACTATGGTGAGGAATGCTATTCCAGAAATAGAGGTGTGTGGAATGAAAGACGAAAAGAGAGGTTGGTTTGGTAAGTTCAAGCCGGAGAGTAAATGGATGTTGACCAGCAGCTGTTTCTTACATTTACATGCAGGAATGGTAGTAGGCCAGGTCAATAGAACCTTGTCCGTAAAAGTATACGAGGGAGAGAGGTCTAAGGCAGAAAGGTTGGACGGATTTTAGATTTATACAGTATTGATAGCTGCACAGATGAGTAGTATCATGAGAGGAATAATAAACTAAATTCTTTGAGGCTGATAAAGCTTTGACTGAGATCTCTTTGTGGCATTGGAGACCACAGGTGGCTCGTCAGTCCAAGAAGAGAAATGTGATAATGTTTGGAGACTTGAGAATAATAGAGATAAGAAGAAATGACTGTGGTTTGGTAGCACTGTAACATTGA
The DNA here is from genome assembly GCF_054136105.1 of Typopeltis vanoorti. Classification (NCBI taxonomy): domain Eukaryota; kingdom Metazoa; phylum Arthropoda; class Arachnida; order Uropygi; family Thelyphonidae; genus Typopeltis; species Typopeltis vanoorti. The sequence goes on from NC_143569.1 coordinate 60,314,023, forward strand.
AGATCACAAAGTTATCATTCCCATTGAATGATAGCCAGAAGATTACAGTTTAAGGCATTGCTATGGAGATTTTGAGACTTTAATGAATGGCCAATACAGGGTTTATCAAATGGACAAAAAGGTATACGGAGTAGTGTCATTCATCAGCATAGCTGTAGATAGGATGTGAGGTCAGTGAGATCGGGTCATTTATGTAAAGTCGTCATCCACGACACGTAATGAACGACCAGAAAGAAGTTGTCAACCTAATTGTAAAGAATAGAAAACAGCTGATAAGATGGTAGTTGGTTGAGCAAGCTTGTGTATCAGATCAGATCAATTTCTTCGTGAATTTTTCCAAACCTTTCCATGGTTTATGTCCAAAGGTGGAGACCACATAATGGCAATGGCTAGGAGATTGGCTCTGGATCGAAAGGGACGAAATACGTATCTGATGGTTACTGATAGGTCTCTGGATGGTGAAAAAAAACAGCTATTAATACCCATCTCATGATTTTTGAGAGAAATGAAATTGGACGATATTATATTATATTAAGAATGATTATTTAATCATTATTGGGAAAGATATTTCATTATTAGGAATTGCAGGCAATGCCCCTAGAAAAGGGTTATTATATATTATATTTTATAAGTTATTATTTTATAAATTATTATATTTTATAAGTTATGAACTTATAAAAGAATAGAGTGTATATGGTAGATCGTTGGATAAGAGAAAGAACGAAGAATGCATCAATAGAAGTGTGGGGGGAGGTATGACGAATAACGGGGGCATTGTTTTCCCTGGGGTGTCCGTGCGGTTGCTTTTTTCCCACTTCCTGTGTCACGTTCAGTGCATCAAACATTTGACCCGTCTAAGAGCAGGTGGCTAAAGAGAAAATGAGCAGTTCTGTCACTAGTTACGTACTGAAGACAGACACGAGTCTCCTCCCATTTCCTATGTTCAGTTTTATGCAAGCACTAAGCACCGCATCGCTCCTCTGTCGATTGAAATTAGCTGCTCCAAATCCGTCCCTCAATTAGGGGATTTTTCTCTTCATTACGTGCGATCCATATTTATTGATTTCTCAATATTTATATTTAAGAATACACACACATGGATACGATGAGTATGGACGCGAATTTTCCTTATTCCCTATGTAGTATGCACAAGAACCTCTTGTAGCCGATTATAAACCACAAATTATATTTCAAAATAGTCTCTCCTCATAGAAGTTTTTTTTTTTTTTTTCAGTACAATTGAATCAATGAAGAATGAACCATTAAGGCTACCTTGTAGAAATGGACTAGATATGGACAGATTTCTAGCTTATTTCAACTAGCAAAAGAGAATGTAAAAAATGGAAGTAATTCTGAAGTAGAGATTTTAAGAACGACTGGAAAATTCTGTAACCCCCTCCAATGATTTCGTCTCTTTGAAATTGACAGTGATTTTTCTAAATTCTTGGACGGTCATGGTTCAAATCTCATTTTAAACTATTTTAGTATTATTTGGATTTACGGCAGACGAAAACTAAGGCTATGAGGTCAACGTATGATGATTGTTAATTGCGTGTGTTCTCTAGCCGATTTGCCTGTTTAGCAGAATGATAAAAACGCGCGTCTTCGGGAGAATAACAAAACAACAAAAAGGGAGCAAAAACAATAAAAAAAAAAAAAAAAAAACGTTTTGTCACTTCACAGCGATCACGTAATATATTTCTGTTAGTTAATTACATTTAGGGATTTGTTATTTGGAACGACATTGTTTTAATATTAAATGAAATCTAACCGCTTTTGTAAAATAAAACTAAAACAATACAAATTTCCTTTTAAATCTGATTTCGTTTGTAGATCGTAAAGAATTAGATAATGAGATGGCAGTAGTTGCTTGCCATACACTCGTTACCAGAAATCTTCAAATCGTCGGATGTCTTAAACTCAGCTACTGGTGACGGTTATCAGTGGTGATTTAAATTTAGGACTAAACGAGTTCCGCCCCTTTAAGAAATAATAGGCGTTAGAGAGTTTATTTTTAAAACTAATGGAAAGCAAATACTGAAAAATAGAAACATTGCTGACTATAATTTAGGTGAAGGGCAGATAAAGGATGGTTTTCTGTAAATAAATAAAGGAGATGTTTTAAGCGGAAGTGAAACTAATTTGATGACTCTCGAAGTGAGTCAAACTTTAAATAATCAGAATGACAAAGGCACTTAAAAAAACATCACTTCGACGTCATGTATACTGCTAGAAATAGCAATATATATATACGAGTATATATTTGCGTAACTTCTGTAAGATGCGATATACTAAAATACATTTATTAATTCAACGGAATTAAGATTTTATAAAATAACATTTAATCAAGCGGTTAGAATTAGTTTCTTTATACATTTGTACGATTTTAAAAATTATGTATTAAATACCAGTTTGATTGAAATTTTAAATTAAAATATTTTAGATATATTATAAGTTCATTAATTACAGCTTTTTATTACTACTATAACTTTGCAATATCCATTTATCTGAAAGTGGTCTTACGAGGGGGAAGTGAACGGAAGGAATCAATCGACCGTGAGATGCGGTGATTGATTCATTCAATCCAATACCCTTGGAGGGTAATGGATGGCAATGCTGTAGCCAATGAAGTTCTAACTGAGGCTCGGCTATTGCTGTTACCCTCCTGCCATGATCAGAGCTTTAATAATAGCGCTCATAACACCTTATCCCTACACTGTCCTCTACAGATAACGGGGAAGATGAAAAGCATTCTTGCTTCGCCCCTTTAAGCCAGTCCTTATAAGGAATATAAGGACTTACGAGGGGGGGGGAGTGTTTCCCGTGTGGTGGCTGGAATAAGAATAGCCTCAATCAACAATGTAGCTCATGCATGTCGTACGAGGCGACTAAAATAGGTACCCTCGGAGGGTAATGGATGGCAATGTTGTAGCCAATGAAGTTCTAACTGAGGCTCTACTATTGCTGTTACTCTCCTGCAATCCTGCAATGATCAGAGCTTTATTTATATTGCTGAATAACACCCTATCCTTCAGATAACGGGGAATATGAAAAGCATTCTTGCTTCACCCATCTAGCCAGTCCTTTTAAGGAGTCTTACAGGGAGTCTCCGAGGATATTGACACGGATGAAATAGTCACTGACCTCAACTTACAGGAGCTACCTCCCATAAATGTCAATAGAATGTTCAACCAAATAAGACACCTATGCCTCTAGTCTTAGTAGAAATTCATAATATTTACAAAGACATATACAATCTAAAATCAATCTGTGGACTTAAAATCACCCCAGAAACCATTGAGAAAGAGAGCATCTTCTGGGCAGTGCCACAGATGCCAAAAATTTGGCCATGCCCAGAAGCTATGCAAAGCCCAGTACAGATGCTTAAAATGTGGCGAGAATCACCCCACAAACACCTGCACCAAGCCAAAATCCACCCCGGCTAAGTGCACAAATTGTGGCAGTCCTCACCCCGCTAATATAGAGGGTGTATACATCACCCCAAAAACAGATGGAACGATCCAAATAATCAACCCACCTCGTCATCTAGTGCGAGAGTTCCTGAAATACAAGCTCCTCAGTCCTCCAAAAGTGAAAACATGACAACAGGTGCTCGCCCACCATTAACTGAGCCCCTTAAGAAAATGAATCTTCAACATCAAGCGAGAACATATGCTGATGTGACCCACACCAAACAGATAATACAAACCCAGAACCTCGCTAATCCACATCCAAATCTGTCAGCTATTATCTCCTCTTCTCTTGCAATATGCTGCAGGTTTTCAGCAACTCAAATCCATCACCAAGTGTTGTAAAAAGATTCTTACAGCAAACCCAATATATTATCTGCACTCTCTGATGCATAGGAAAAAAATCACCCCAGATTCGCTTAGGATTATCACTTGGAACGCCAACGGTATCAAAAATAAAGTGTTGGAAATCCAGGAATTCAATAATAGATATAACCCAGATATATTTCTAATCAATGAAACTCACCTGAGGCCTGCTGACAACCTAAAAATCAGAGGGTATCAGATTTACAGAAACGACAGACTTGGGTATAGAGGTGGAGGTACAGCCACCCTTATCAAAATCTATATCAACCATCATTCAATAACCAACCCTATAACCACCAATCTGGAAATCACAGGCATTAATGTTCTCACAAACTCAATTGAAAACCTAAAAATGTTTTCTGCTTACAACCCTCCATCGAAAGCATTGTTGACCTCAGATCTGGATGCCATCCTTGGAGTATAAGGACCGGTAATCATCGCTGGAGACTTCAGTGCAAAACATCCTGCCTGGAACAATAAATCTACCAACAAAAATGGCCGTATACTGTTTAACTACTCAAGTTCCAATTGCATAGCTGTGGCTGGTCCTTCATTGCCAACTCATCTCAGTCCAATTGGCTCCTCTCACGTCCTAGATATAGTTGACCTCCAAAATGTCAAATTGCAGTACAATTTGGATTCACTTGACGAATGAATCTCTGACCATAACCCTATTCTACTCCAATTAGGCAATCAGAAGGTACTGTTCCCCCCCCCCCTTCCACACACCTTCATACCTTGGGAAAAATTATCCAATGTTCTCCAAACTACTTTGGTCCTGTTCCTCATATTAACTCTAAAGAAGAAATTGATTCTGCAATCAATAAATTTACTCAACAAATCAATGCAGCCTTATCATCTATCACCTCAAATACGCTTACTTCTAAGCCTAAAAGACTTCCAGAAGATATTATGAACTTAATCAGGGAAAAAAATAAGGCAAGAAAAAGATACTTTAATACCAGGGCTCCCCAGATAAAAAGTTACTCAACCGGTTGAATAGTGCAGTGAAAGATACACTGAAGGCCCACAGAAACAAACCATGTGAAGATAAATTAGCTTCCATTTCACCCAGTGATCAAACCGTTGTGAAACTGTTAAGAAATATCAAAAATAAAAATAAAACTCTTCCTCCTCTCAAATCGTATTTAGGCATAGTTCACTCAGATGCTGAAAAAGCCGAAACTATAGTCAAAAACTTAGAAAAGCAGTGCAGCCCATCTTATGATTTGAACTTCAATCATATTTATAAAATCCACCGCCACGTCAGATACGTACTAAAACAGTGTGATACCTGTACCAGCCAACTCACACCTACTTCTCCAGCCGAAATCTACGACATCATAAAAAATTTAAAAAATAAAAAAAGCTCCTGCACCTGACGGCATCCCTAATAAAGTTATTAAACTGCTATCCCGAAAGGCCATTGTACATCTCACAACAATAATAAATGCCATGCTTAGATTAAAATACTTTCCCTGTGCTTGGAAGTTGGCAGATGTGGTCCCTATTTATAAGCCTGGTAAGGACCCACAGCTGCCACAAAGTTATCGTCCCCATCAGTCTGATTTCCAATTTGGGCAAAATTGCTGAAAACGTCATCCTCTCCAAAATTCAAGTTTCTGTTAACAAGCTAAATATCCTACCTACAGAGCAGTTTGGTTTTCGCAAACTCCACAGCACTACTCAACAGATCCATAGACTAGTTGAATACATTACCACCAGCTTCAACTGGCATCAATACGCCGGAGCAGTCTTTCTTGACTTAGAAAAGGCCTTCGATAAATTATGGCACTTTGGACTCCTATACAAGCTGATTTTAGTTGGCATTCCACTGGATCTGATCCACCTCATTAAGTCCTTTCTTGCTGGAAGACGCATGCAAGTTAAACTAAATGGGGAGGTATCTACCCAGCGGTGTATCTTGGCTGGAGTGCCTCAAGGATCCCTCCTGGTGCTGATACTTTTCTCGATTTACATGGCGGACATCCCGCATAACCCGATGTCATCTATCATTGCTCTCTATGCCGACGATACAGCAATATTGTCCAGATCTCTTAAACCGCATGTAGTTACAAAGAAATTACAAGATAACCTGCTGAAACTAGAACACTTGTTCTCCATTTGGAGACTGCAAGTAAACCCTCAAAAAAGCAGTGCTCTTCTGTTCACAAAAAATTCAACATCTCCCAAAGAAGACATCTTTCTATTTAACATCAGGATTCCCTGGAAAACAGAAGCCAAATATCTAGGCGTACTGCTAGATAGAAAACTAACCTTCAGCCCGCACACAAAATCCTTATGTGCAAAGGCATCAAAAGTTATCACCCAGCTCTATCCTCTTATCAATAGGAACAGCAAACTAGATATTAAAATCAAATTGCTCCTCTACCAGTTGATGATTCGTCCCATTATCACTTATGCGTCCCCCGCCTGGAGACATACCTCAAGCTCAAATATCCTTAACCTGCAAAGACTGTCTTTGCAGTTTAAGGATATTTGAGCATGCGTAAGCAATACAAATGCTTACGCATGATCTTAAATGCATGGTACATTAGAAATATTCAACTTAATCGAGACACAAATATCCCTGATATCTACTCTTTCCTGCAATCTCTCGCAGTAAAGTGGAGTATTTCTCAAAATCGTCCTCACATCCAAATGAATTAGTCCAACAAGCAGCAAATGATGATGAATCGGAATTATGCAAATATAGACCACCTAAGGCCATCCCAGTTCCTTTCAAGATCTATAACTTGCCCAACTCAGGCTGAGCACGTAGCTCATAAATTTTCCCATGTACAGTAACCTATCAGATAGCAGGGATTAAAAGCATTATGCTTCACCCTTATAGACAGTAACGGTCTGCGTTCTGCGTTTTGTTAGAAGAATTGTGTTTATTCATGGTTTGTGACTGAAATTTTTCGTTGGAGCCTGTGAGTAAGATGGCGGCCTGTTTGCTTCTTGTGCGATTTGTACAAAATTATGTATTTCGTATACATTTTTTTACTGTGATAGCTCGAAGAAGTTTTTCGTAGTAGTAGTAGTGTCATAAGAAGAAAAAACAGTAATTTCTCAGGTAAGCCAATAAATATGAGCGAAAATATGAGCATTGGAACTTCAAAACTTTATTGAAAAAATTCGAAGTAGAGTGGCCTGGTTTCTCGAACCTCTATTCCATGACAGGAAATGACACAACTCCAGGGAAAGAAAAATTAGATTTGGTAATTTCCTCACCCCACTGATTATAAAAAGGTCCATGTGCGCAAGAAGCGTAAAACAACAGGGACGAATGGATAAAGGAAGATGTCCTCATTACTGACTCCTCCTCTCCCAAAAAAGATTGTCCTTCGGAAAATCACAGATGGACGACTCTAAGGTCCGCTATGACAGAGCTGCAAATAACTTACACAGGGCTAAAAATGTGGACGATTGCATAAAGATCCAGCCCGTCACAGAAGAAGATTACCGTAAACTAACCAAAACGATGGATGGCGTGAGCATGCAATACCACACATTCTCCCTAGGTTCCGAGAAAAACCTAAAGGTGGTGCTCCTAGGTGTGTCAGAGGACATCACCATAAAGGAGATAGCAGCAGATCTCTGCTACCACGATTTACTACCAGTTAAGGTTAGCACAATGCTACGTGCTGACAAGAGCCCGATGTCACTAGTTCTTGTAAAGATTCATAACTCCTACAAAAATATTTACGATATAACATCAATCTGTGGGCTCAGGATCACACCTGAACCTTTAAGGAAAAAAGCTTCATCTGGTTAGTGTCACAGATGTCAGAAATACGGACATGCTCAAACATTATGCAGAGCTCACCACAAGTGTTTGAAATGTGGTGAGAGCCACCCCACTAACACCTGCACCAAGCCGAAAACCACCCCGGCCAAATGTGCCAACTGGAGTGACCCACGCCCAGCCAATTATAGAGGATATATTTACTGTCGAAAAAAGGATAATTACAAATAATCGGTCCGCCTCTTGTATGCAGACATCGGAAGCTTTGGTTCCCCGGTCGCTCGAAGTCCAACGCAAGAAAACAGAATCTCAGCTGCCGCAGGCTGAGGTCTTTAAGAGGGTGAATTACGAACGTCAGGACAGGACATATGCCGACGTGGCTCGCCCGATAAAGGCAACACACCAAGATCAGGACCAATCATATCCAAACCTAACAGCAATCATTACAGCTTCTCTCGCAAATGTGCTTCAAGACTTTAGTAAATCCAATCCATCATTAAATTCTACAAAAAAGATTCCTGCATGAAACACTCCATTCTAATAGCACTCACTGAACTAGAACCTAACTCCAAGAATTCGCACAGAGATATCACCCAGATATTATTTTAATAAAAGAAACCCATCTAAGACATGCAGATAATCCTAAACTGAAAGGATACCGGCTCCACAGAAACAACAGACTAGACTCAAAGCGGTGGCACTGCCATCTTTATTATAAATTACATTAAACACCATTCATTAACCAACCCTCCAACCACTAACCTTGAGATTACAGGCATTGAAGTTCACACCAACACAGCTGGAAAACTTAAAATCTATGTTGTCTACAAGTCACCAGCAAGAACCTTGTTATTTTCTGATTTGGATGCCATCCTTGGCGTTAGGGAGCCCACCATCATCGCTGGGGATCTAAATTCCAAACATCCATCTTGGAGCAGTAAAACTGTCAACAAAAATGGCCGCTTCCTTTTCAATTACACAGGATTTAACTAATGTTGTGTTAAATGAGTTGGCTCAGTGTGACAGGTCCCACTGAGCCAACTCATTACAATCATAATGCACAGCTGTCATCCTAGATATTGCCATTTTACAGAATATTAAATATCAGTACAGCCTCACAACATTAAATGAACTATTGTCAGATTATAATCCCATTCTACTTCATCTAGGAAAACAAGAACTACTGTCTCCCCCCCCCCCCCACACACACACCTCTTTCATAGCTTGGAAATAATTATCTAAAATACTTCCGGAATATATTGGTCCTGTTCCCTGTATAAGATCGAAGGAAGAAGTTGACATAGCAATAAAAAAATCTCAAATCAAATTAATAGAGTCCTAACAGCAGTCACAAAACTACAGCTGCCCTCAAGCCCAATCGTCTTCCAGAAGATATAATGGATTTAATAAGAAAGAAAAACAAAGTAAGAAAAAGATATCATGACACACATGCTCCTCAAGATAAGAAAATCTTTAATAAACTGAATAGCTCAGTCAGAGATGCTCTCAAAAATCACAGAAACCAACTACGGGAAAATAAGTTATCATTTATTATCCCTCCTGATCATTCCATCTGGAAGCTCTTGAGGAATCTCAGAAACAAGAGTAAATCTCTTTCCCCCTCTCCAATCAGATCTGGCCTTGCACATACGGATGCAGAAAAAGCAGAAGTCATAGCAAGGAATTTAGAAAAGCAGTGTAAACCAGCATGTGAAAACTTAAACATCAATCATATATATATATATATACAGAATTCATCACCATGTTAGATGCATACTAAAACTCTCCGACAACAGTTCCAGCTTGATCGTGCCTACTTCACCAGCGGAAATAATTGACATCATAAAGAACCTTAAGAATAAAAAAGCACCTGGTCCTGACGGCATTACAAACAAAGTTATCAAATTATTACCCCATAGGGCTGTTGTGCATCTTACTAACATAATCAACGCAATCCTCAAAATACAATATTTTCCTTCCTCTTGGAAAATTGCTGATATAGTCGCAGTACATAAACCGGGCAAAAACCTCAAAATTATCGTCCCATTAGCCTGCTTTCAAATCTAGGAAAAATTGTTGAAAAAATCATCCTCTCCAGACTCTAAGATTCAGTATACAAACTAAAAATCATTCCACAAGAACAATTTGGATTTCGCCAATATCATAGCACCACCCAACAAATTCACAGACTGATCGAATATATCACCACAGGATATAATTGGAAACAACACATTAGAGCTTTATTCTTAGTCATTGCAAAAGCTTTTGACAAAATTTGTGCTGTGGACTATTGTATAAACTCATTATTGCTAACACTCCGTTAAAAACGATACTATTAATAAAATCATATTTCATGGAGAGATCAATGCAGGTCAAAATAAAAGGACCTGTTTCAACCCAACGTAGTATTTTAACTGGGATTCCACAAGGATCCTTACTGACCCTGATTCTGTTTTCAATCTATATGGCAGATATCCCGCATAACTCTATGTCATCCCTCATGGCCCTTTATGCAGATGACACGGCTGTATTAGCCAGATTACTTCATCCACACCTTGTAACCAAAAAACCTCAAGAAAACATTCTAAATCTAGAACAATGGTTCTCCGACTGGAGATTACAAGTTAACCCTTAGAAGTGTAGCTGTGCTCTTCACTAGAAGGTTAGCATCTCCCAAAGGGGGACATCTTTCTGTTTAATATGTACCAAAATTCCATGGCAAACAGAAACCAAATATCTCGGAATACTACTGGACCAAAGATTAAGCTTCAATAACCATATCAGGAACACATGTGCAAAGGTATCAAAAGCCATCGCCCAATTCTACCCCTTAATTAACAGAAACAGCAAATTTAACACAAGAAACAAATGGCTTCTCTACCGGATGGTGATTCGTTTTATAATTACTATGCTTCTCCAGCTTGGAACCATACCTTCAATGTTAATGTTCTTAAACTGTAACGAGTGCAAAACAAATGTTTACGAATGATACTAATTGTTCCATGGTTTGTCAGAAACATTCAGATTCATAGGGACACAAATATCCCATATATCTTCTCTTTCTTTCACTCGTTAGCAGAAAAGTTCTTCTTGAACACCCTAATGAACTGGTACAGCAAGCTGCAACTACAATGAAACAGACCTCCACAAACATAAAAGAGCTAAAGCCATTTTAATATCAAGTGAAGATAAGTAACCCACTTGCCCTCACAGGACGAGCTAATAGCTCATATATTTTATCCCTTCATTGTTTCCTAGGTATCAGACAACGGGCAGTATAAAAAACATCTTGCTTCACCGTATGAAACAGTAATGTTCTGAGTTCTGAGTGTTTTTTAGGAATCTGAATACAGTAACACGGCGTGTGATTATTGATCACTGGCAGTATCAAATATACTCAGTGATTTGATTTGATTTGATATACTCAGTGATCACTGAGTGTATCAAAAGTATATTGTTATTAGTACTTCGATGAGCTAGGGTTAGATAATCCCCCTAAAAAGCTCGGCTGTACAGAAGAAAAGTCTTGAGAAAAACGGCATTCAACTCCACGGAGTCAAGATCCCATGGGAGACAGAAGTTACATATATCGGAGTGAAACTAGACAACAAACTCCTATTTAGCAACCACATCAAACTAACAGGTATCAGGCGTGAAGACATCCAAAGTAATTTCACAACTCTACCCCTGATCAACCGCAAAAGCAAATTAGATCTACGAAACAAGCTAACTCTGTACAAAACTGTAATTCGCCCAGTTATCACCTACGCTTCTCCAGCATGGAGTCATACCTCAGAAACTAACATACAGAAACTACAAAGAATCCAGAATAAGTGCCTAAGAATGATCCTGGATGCTCCATGGTACATAAGAAACTCCCAGATCCATCGAGAAGTAAACATCGCTTACATGTCTTCTCATCTCCGTGATTTAGCTGAAAAATTCTTTTCCAAGCAACCCTGCACTGAAATACACTGATCAAACAAGCCAACAACTACAGTGAAGCAATACACTGCAAATATAAAAGACCAAATCAATTCTGCTACAAACCGAAAATAGCTAACTTCAGGCCCCAAGAGGGCGAGCACAAAGCTCAATAATACCTCATCCATTGTATCACTTACCACACCGATAAAGGGGAACAAGAAAATCATTTTTGCTTCATCCATTCAGCCAGTAACGTTACAGGTTATAGGTTAGATAATCCCACCTGTTCTAGAGACACTAAACATTGAACTTTTTATTTCAAGCATCTTCAAGCCTCCTAAGGTGATGGATCGATCACCTGGTTGGAAAGTGGAAACGCTAGCCACTCATCCAGCCAGGCAGGCAGAGAGTATTGTTTCATCCAGATGCATCCAGGTATTTGATAATTGTTTCTCTCTATATAGAGAACGTTGAATCAAGGATGAACGATAAATGATTACATTCACACTGTAATTATCTGAACAATGAGGGTTGAAGTTCCATTATTCAGGTAATTAGAGTTCACGTTATAATTCTCTTTTCCAATTTACATAACAGGGAATATACACATGCTTCATATATATATATATATATTAAAAAAATGGAAGCAACGTAGTATTACTATATACAAGCAGGATATTTCCAGCAATATTCTAGAAATATCTGAAAGTAATGCGATGCCATTTTCCCGCCAGGAAGTCCTATCAATTGTTAAATGATTTTTTTTTCCTTTTTATGTAGCTCCCTTCCACAAAAGGTCATTTGTAAAACTATAGGACATTTGTATAGTATATCTAAAATTAGGAAACAAAATCCTTAGTCCGATTTTTAATAGTTATATATGTATTATATAGTCCCGAAACTGCTCTAGAGACCAAACATGAAACTTTTTTCAGGCCACCAATAAGACCAAGAGGTGGTCTCACACCTCAATAAAATTCATCTCCCACTTAAAGACTATCACAAGAATCCATGCCCAAGGTGGGATTCGATCCCGGAGCCTATTGATTGGAGAATAGATACGCTTACCAATCTGACAACGAGCCCACAAGTGGAAATCTATTTTCATATCGTCTCAAGAGTCGAGATATGGCAACTGAAAGATACATGAAAGACAGAGAGGGTTCCAACACTTTGATGAATGTGGAAGCATTGATGAGAGACGTAAGTATTGTATAGTAGTTCATTTGAAACAAGAAAAAATATCACAGAATATTATTGAGCTGTCTTATCATCAGGATAGTTTTATAAAATGGCTACAAAAACTAGCATTTAGATGTTTAGAATATATATATATATATATATATATATATATATATATATTTTTTTTTTTTTTTAATTTCTACATTATTGTTATTGTTATTATCATCAGACTTCAATGAAGTCAAGTGACTCATCGTGGGAGGTCCCACTATTACACACACACACACACACACATACACACACAAACAGTAAGGTTCGCGGACTGTATACCCTTTAATAATGTACTATTGGATTATAATCTTTTGTATGTGGGTGTAAGGGGGATTAACATTAAAAAAAAGAAGAAGAAATCAACCCTTTGGTTGTTTCTGCGATCATCAAAATCTAGTTCATTCAATAATGATTTCGCTCTTAAAAGAAAAAAAAAAAAAATTGCAACATGTCTTGCGCAACACAGTTTGGACAGTTTTCATTACAGTTATCTTTCGTAATAGAAATTCAAGGTCGTGTATATGCATGCAGGAGTATTTTAATGAAAAGATAATAACCATATAAAGGACATAGTATAAGAAATTATTTTTCTTTTTTTTCCCTTTGTTTTGGCACTGAGAACTCCCAGAATATTTTTAATGAATTCCTAGATATTTGTAACCTCATTATATATATTTATGTAGCTCCCACCCACGACAGGTTTCTATAAACCTATATTACATTCGTACCATAGTTGGACTAAGTATTTTCTTCTATTTTTTTATTTATTTATTAATTTTATATTTTTTTGTATTTTTATTTATTTTTTGTTACATAGTTCGGAATCCCTGCTCTAGAGTATAAACGTGGAACTTTTCAAGCCACTTCAGCCTCCAATAAGTGGGAAAGGGATAACTAGTTTGGATTTTTGTTCTAGATAACTGCAGAACACATTCAGTAGAAAAACATAACTGAGGCAAATCATTACGTACATAATTTCAATAATGTGAATGTCCACCAATGGATGAGTGGTCTTAGTCGGCTTATTGTAATGTTAAAAAAGCCAAAGTTGGTCTTAATTCTGTTGAGTATGAGGAACGTTTTTTCGAGAGACTTCTCAATATTAGATAGTATTTCAAGGCTTGATTTTTTTTTTCCAACTACGAAACGGTGTCAAACTAACTCAATTAAGAACATATAAAAAATGGCTCATGACTTGAGCATTGTCTTTGATCTGTCGATTTTCTTGAAATTGTGTAAATCTGTTGGATAATGGCGTAAATTCTGGACCTTAAGATATCAAGGTAATACTTTGGAGTAGTGTAAATATTATCTACAATTATCATTGCCACTATCTACATGCTTCTTAACGTGTTTGACTATAATTACACGCGTAATGATTTGTGCAATAGGATAGTCGAGTGCATCAACAAGAACAACAACAACAACGCTTTGTGCGAATACTAGCACTACTCGTTTTCATCCTCCTTAGATAGCATTTCTTTAAAATGTTCTCAAAACACTGTTCTGTCATAACTCAACGATCGCAGTGTCTTCGTAAACACTCGCAATGTCATCTACAATAATTTTACTCTACTTCAAAATGCGTTAACCACAATCGGTGATTCCCAATTTTAACGCGAAGTTCTTCACGTGTGTTCCAAATCTATCTTTGCGACTGCGCCTTGTGATCGTACACATATGTGCAAATATCGAATAGTGACACAAACAGCGGAGCTTACATAGATCAGTCAGTGTCAACGATGCCGTTTGGGTGGAAAGACGAATTCTGTCTGAGATGAGAATAGTCTTTAAAAGGGCTTTTCAATTAAGATTGAGTTAGGTATTCTCATACGATGGTAATCGAGGAGATTTTCTCCCCAGAAACTCAGATTTTCTGGAAGAACACACACACACACGCACAAATTCAAAACAACAACATCACCAACAATGTCTAATAATCACGTGACTTATTAAGTGGTGTCAAATACCAGAGGGGGGGGGAGAGAGAGAGAGAGAGAGAGAGAGAGAGGACGGGATTCGTATCGAAATCTTTCTACTGAAATGGCCTGCCCTATTCTTTTTATTTCGCTTCAGAAACGATATTCAAAAGTAAAAGACAGACGAGATGACGACAAACATAAATTACGCCTCCTTTTCTACCCACTGACTACATAAACGTACGTTTTCAGTTCCATAAACGTAAAATTCTGCTTCACCAGTGAATGAATGGAAGCTTCAAGGAAAGGAGGAAAAATAATAATAAAGAAATCTAAATATGGTCTAGTTGCTCAACGTCCCTGCTTGCCCACACAATCTAAATAGCTGTTAATGTGATATTTAAGATGCTGCCAATGAAGTTCGAGTTCAATAAAAAAAAAAAAGAAAAAGAAAATAAAATAAATAAATAACAGGGTTAATGCCATTTGTACGAATAGCCAGTCATGAACGTAATGTGGTTCGTTGCTAGGCGACGCCTTGACTGGCAGGAAAAACTTGTCAGACACTTGTTGCCAGTCGGGTCTAGTGTCATCCGGCTACTTTCCTGTCCCCAAGACAGGAAAGTCACACGTGATGCGAGCAGGCAACGCACACCCCTTGAAGCGAAAATTGGAGAAGTCGAGGACGACTTCGTTTGGCCTTGGTAAAGGGCACCATCGGTCGGAAGCAGGCCAGACGAACTCTATCCCAACCCAAGCTGTCCTGGACCTTCACTCTGGTGGTCATTGGCACTGACAGCTGGAAAACTGGTGTGTGATAGTCGCACGTGGGAGTTGAAGGGTTTTGTAGTCTTTTTCTCGGCGAGTGTTTTGGAATTTCTACGCTATTAACGAATCTTCAAGACAAACGTAAAAAGAAGGCGGACGCTTAACGTGTTATATGACTGGAAAATAGCTGTTTTAGCCAAGTACTGATAACCGGCGCAGACGCAAGGTGTGTGGAAATGAAAGCTTTATCAGTGTGTTGAACGTTTCCCAATTATTACATTGTAATTCTATTAAATTCAGAGTTTTAGCTTGCGTGTTTCATAGCGCATTTCTTCCACTAGGTGGCGTACGATCGTATTGTTTACTTTTAAAGTTTAATTTGTTTAATAAAATATGCTCAAGATAAATAGTGAATATTATGATTATCGGCGTAGAAATAGAATACATTTTGCGATGGGAATGTCCGCAAGATTTCTAGTAACAATACTCCACTTTGATTATGAAAATGCTAATATGTGCGATTTGGTTTCCTATATATATACATCGTATCCTGCATGCCATTCTATTGTTAGTCTCTGACAATAATATTTTAATTAATTAATTAATTTTTAAATATTAATTAAATATTCAATACATGTTAAATATTTATTAAAATTCAATAATAAAATTTAATTAATTACTGTAAATAAATAAATAAATAATAAATTTATTTATTTTTGCTGAACATTCAGGAACTTAAGAATATCAGTGATTATTAAATACCATTTTATGCCCATAGCACGTTACTCTTGTGGATGGGCAGAGAGTTGAGAAGAAAGAAATTCGTTTATGTTGAAGATCCGTGTATTGTATTCCTTGGTAAACACATAAGAGGGAAGACTATTCCAGAGGATAGGATGGAAGAGAAGAAAACCAGAAAGTTGTTCTACGAATTTATGAATTTAGTACAGAGTGGGAGAATGATTGATATCACCTTAGATGAGCAGATACCATGGAAGTAATTACAGAAGACGCAATCAGTAAAAACTTAACTCATGTGAGAAAGCGAGTGGAGTGAATTAGCAAGAAATGGACCATTAATCAATCAATCTGATATTCCTATTTTTGTATTGAGTCAAATAGTTTTATGGAGCTCTTAGGGGAACACTACCCCCAAATGTGAAAGGGGTATTAAATAGTTGAGTAGATTTGTAATTTGTATAGAGTTAATAGCTGTTTGGAGGTCAAATAACCCATTGAGAGAAAGAAGAATCCTAATTTTTTTTTTTTTTTTTTTTTTTGATACCGAGGAGGCAATAGTTGTAACGTGTTTATGCCAAGAAAGAGAGGCTTCATGTTGAAGCAATCACAAGAAGAGAAATCTGTCTTGTCTTGAGATAACTGTTTTTCTTTCAGTCAAAAGTAAGACTGAAAGAAAAACAGTTTTTCCTTGTCGAAAATACAGCAAGAGTGTGTTTTGATAGCACTGGAATTGGCAGGGTTATCGGAACCCTATTAAAGAATGGTTTGGATTAGAATTTAAGATAGTTCAAGTTGCGGTGGTTTTTGTAGCGCAAATTGAAGAGAAAGTGCAGTGTACTAGCAAAACAGTGAATTTATTATTGATTGTATTGGCAGCCAACTGGAGTAAGTCGTTAATATATAGAAG
This sequence comes from Typopeltis vanoorti, assembly GCF_054136105.1. Classification (NCBI taxonomy): domain Eukaryota; kingdom Metazoa; phylum Arthropoda; class Arachnida; order Uropygi; family Thelyphonidae; genus Typopeltis; species Typopeltis vanoorti. The sequence goes on from NC_143569.1 coordinate 60,331,105, forward strand.
GCAGAAGACGAGTGACAGAACAGAGCCTTGCAGAACCCAACATTAGTTGCATAGCTGGAATAGCAACCGTCCACCATCACTCGTAGTGTGTGACTAGTCAGAAAGATGGCAACTTAGTTGCAGTTGTGGAGCAGCCAAACGATGGGAGCCTTACCTAATAGACATTTGTGCCTGACCCGATAAAAAAAGAAAAAGCCTTGAAGATATCATTAGCGGCAGAAACTTTTTCCATGATATTTGTCTAGAGATGGGTGACATAAAGAAGTGGATCTCCTGTTGAGCGACAGTAACAGAATTCATACTGGAGATAGTTTATTAGTTGAGTGCCTTCAATTATAGCGTAGGGATTGAATATTGATAGGCATCTTCATATAAAAATTATAAGAAATGTAAAGAATTAAAATTAAAATGAAAAATATACTAAAATATTTATTTTATTAGTTTATAATGAAGAACTTTAAAAGAAATAAACCATTAAATTAAGACACCTCTAAAATGAACAGATAATCCAGAATCGGCCGTGAGATGCGGTGATTAATACCCTTGGAGGGTAATGGATGGCAATGCTGTAGCCAATGAAGTTCTAACTGAGGCTCGGCTACTGCTGTTACCCTCTTGCCATGATCAGAGCTTTAATAGCTCAACAACACCTTAAATTGTTTACAATTGAACAGGAAAATAGGCGATTGAATCGACCGTGAGATGCGGTGATTAATAATACCCTTGGAGGGTAATGGATGGCAATGCTGTAGCCAATGAAGTTCTAACTGAGGCTCGGCTATTGCTGTCATCCTCCTGCCATGATCAGAGCTTTAATAGCTCAATACCACCTTATCCCTACACTGTCCTCTATAGATAACGGGGAAGATGAAAAGCATTCTTGTTTCGCCTCTTTAAGCCAGTCCTTATAAGGATTAATTGTTTGCAATTTTACCACCACACTGCTTGTGGTGCGTTTTCAGTTTTCATCTTTATCTTTATGTTTTTACAGTTTCTCTTTCGGAGTAGATGTGTCCTACGACTGCAGACATAAATTGAGTTTTTTTCCCCCTCCTTTTTTTGTTGTAACCAACCACAAACACTCATATTAACTGATTAGTTAATATGAGTATTTGTGGAAGAGAATTTTTTTTTGTAAATTGTTATTAGAAGAAGTAGCTCCCAAAACAGTAGCAAATAAAGAATTTATGAATTCTGTTGAATGGGAAGCGTTTATTCAAAAGCACCCGACATGCCCAGTAGAAGAAATCATTACTCACCATTATTACCGACTGCCTTCACTTTTTTTTTTTTTAATTTTTTTCCTGGCGAGAAAAAATAAAATTTTTTCCCGCCATATAAAAAAAAAATTAAAAATTTTTTATATTTTTAAATTTAAAAATTTAAAAATTTAAAAGAAAATAAAAAAAATTTATTTTTTTCTCGGGAAAAAAATAATTTTTTTTTTCCCCGAGGCTCTCTTTGTGAGAAGAAACTTGTTGCCACACGCATGTAGGAAGATCCAGAGAATTACCATTCTCAAGTGGGTCCGAATCCTGTATAAATGGAAGGTACATTTATAAGGACTGTTGAAATGAAGGAGAGGAAGCCGATATGCGACTTGTTTATTTTTGAGAGCATATGTAGTTCAGAGATATACAGAAACGAACACAAAATCAAAAACAGTAAAAAAAAAAAAAATACGCATTATTTGAAAATTACAACCAGAAGATATTTCAATCCAGAGTCAATGAGTGTATTCTTTCTTCCCAACCTTCAATTCATCAATGGTTCTAGTAGACGGTAGGTTCAACAACCTTTAATGCTTGTTCAGATTATCATAAATATTAAATTAAAAAAAAAAAAAGGGTGCGGCCACCACCAGATGAGTGTTTGACGCTTTCGGGCAATGACCTAAGTTCGCAAAAAACAGCTGTAGCCAGTTATGCGATATTCATGTCTTCTGTAGGAAGTTCTATTTCTGTGCACATTTTCATTGCATTTCAATCTGAAGATCATTCATTTCTCACTGGATATTAAATGTCAATCATGACATATCAATTGCAGTTTCAGACGTTTATTTAGTTTGCATCAAAAAGCATTAACCTGAGGTCGGAGAATACAACAAGCACTCTGGTGGTAATATCTGAAATTTCATAGCAAAAAAAATATATAGAAAAATTGTTTTTTTTTTTTGTTTGTTTGTTTGTCGTTAAACTAATGATCTTGTTTTCAAACTTGTCTGTCTAATAATAATAATAATAATAATAATAATAATAATAATAATAATAATAATAATAATAACTTATCTAAATTAATAATTTTAATAATGAACCGGTTATTATGATAATAAATAGATACAGATAATATTTGATTGTAATAAATCAGTTATATTGTAATAAATAAATCAATAAATATAATAAATCAATTGTATTGTAATCAATCAATGTATACTAAAGAACATGCAGGTAATTTATTATGTCTGTATGCGAATGTTAGAAGTATCAGAAATAAAGGGGTAGAGTTTGTTACCTTGGTCAATATGTTAGGACCTCAGGTTGTAGGCATTAGTGAGACCTGGCTATCAGAATCAGACATGCAACTGGTAACGAGTGCAAAGGGTACAGTATTTTTTAGGAAGGATAAAAAAGAAAGGGTGTGCTGCTAATGATAGATGACTTGAATCCAGTTACAGTTGAGACCTATGACTGCAATATTAGTAACAATTTTTCATGTGGCAGTAAGTTTGAAGCCATCTCGCGTGAGGTGGAATCTAATAAGATTAAATACACAATGGGGAGTTATTTCAGACTTAGTGGATCGGTTGCTAGTGACGAAGAAATGCATCAACAAATAAATACGACGAGTGCGAAAAGAATAATCATAATGAGGGACTTTAATTATCCGAACATTCATTGGGTAACTGTGAAATCGCATGAGAAGAATGAAACTGAATTTATTGAGCTGTTGCGAGACAACTTCCTCAAGCAGCATGTGAAAGAAGGAACTCGAAAGCAAAGAGTGTTAGATTTGATTATGGTGTCAGAGGGTGTTTCAGTTAACTATTCTGCCTCCAGTTGGTGACAGTGATCATGCGGTACTCACTTGGGAAGTGACTAAGTTTATGAATGTTCCATTCAGAAAAGGTTACGTGCTGAACTACAAAGCAGGAAATTATGACCAACTGAGGAGTACACTGAGTTCAGTGGAATGGGATCGGTTGTTAGATGGGAAGAATATCGACAGTGCATGGGAAGGATTTAAACAATACTTAAATGATGCGTTATCAGAATGTGTCCCTAGAGTTCGAAGAATAAATAGGGTAGAATCATGTGCATAGGGAATATCGTGTGTATAAGGATGATGTCAGTTATGAAAATTGCAACAGTCTATAACAGTTATAAGTGTTGTACAGAAAGCTAAGTCCGGGTATGTAAAGAAACTGGTTCTGCAAGTTAAAGACAACCCAAAAAGAATTCTAACGTTATGCTGCAAGTTAAAAAAAAAAAAAAAAGAACGAATTTGAAAGAATTCGCTCTACTGAATGCAGATGGTATGCAGGTGACGGACGCAAAAGGGATTGTTCAACTAGTGAACAGCCATTTTCCTAAAAGCAATCAACTGTTATATGCAATTTGAACCCACTGCTAACTCTTCACCGTATGAGGAAAGTCATATGGATGAGGAGGAAGTATTAGAGCTGCTGCACAAATTGAATAAGAATTCTGCAATAGGAAGGTGATGGGATATCAGCACGAATGCTAAAAGAAGGCTATTCCCTTGACCATGTTATATAAATTGAATCTCAGAACACCACAGGAGTGGAAAGAATTAATGATAATCCCATTGTACAAAGGTGGTGCAAAGACCGATTAATCCAACTGTCAACAAATCAGTATCAGAAGTGGCGGTGAAGATTTTGGAAAAGTTGGTTAGTCCTCGCATTCAGAAATCGTTGACAGAGAATCTCTACTTTTGCAATGAACAGCATGAGTTTACTAAGGAAAGACCACGTTTTTAGCAACTTGCTCACATTCTATAACAATGTTACCATTGAACTAAACAAGGGGAATGGATACACCATGATACTTTTGGATTTTGCTAAGGCTTTTGACAGAATAGAACATAGTAGACTATTACATAAATTCGAGAATATGAGTTTAGATTATAAACTATTGGCATGGATAAGAGGATGGCTGACTGACAGATATCAGAAAGTCGTATATGGGTGGTATGAATCTACAAGATTCAAGGCAACCAGTGGTGTGCCTCAAGGATCAGTTCTTGGTCACTTGTTATTCAATCTATACATCAATGACATTGGTAAGGATTTGGCATGTAACATACAGTTATTTGCTGATGATGCAAAAATAGGTAAGGTAATCATGAGTGCTACTGATATGCAGAATGATTTGAATAGGCTGGAATTGTGGACATGTGAAAATGGCTGTCATTTCAATGTTATTAAACATAAGGTGATGCAGTTTGATCTAATTAGATATCCAATGTCGTATTATATTGGTGGGATTATGCTTGAAGAAACTGACGAGACTAGGAATCTTGGAGTGTTAGTAGATATGAAGTTGAAGTTCAGGTGCCATGTAGCAAAGATTGCAAATACAACTCAAAAGATAATTATAATGCCGAAACGAACTTTGACATGTAAAGATAAGGATGTTATTTTGCCTCTTTACAAGGTCTTGATAAACCGCACTTGGACTATTGTTCGCAGGTCTGATGTACTGGTTTCAGTTGTGATTCTGATACAGTGGAGAGAGTGGTGTCACAATCCTGATGTAAATGATATCAGGATTGTGGAATACTGATTATGTAGACATATTGAGAATTTGTAGACTGTAGACACTAGCAAACAGGAGAAAGAGGGGTGATATGATTGAGACTTACAAACTTCTGAAAGGGTTCTACAGAATTTTAGTATATGGGATTTTTCATTTTCTGGAGGGTAGGGAAAAGACAGGAGAGCATCCATGGAAGGTGATAATGGATGCTGCCAGTAAGGGGGTGGGGGCTAGATTTTTCACTCATAGAGTAGCGTAATTTGAATGGATTGCCATTGGATGTTGCGTGTGCAAGTACAACCTGAATGAATTCAAGAACAAGTATGATAGCTTGCGTGTATAGTATGCGGCCGGACTCGATGAGTTCCTGAATATGAAACTTTTAATGAAAAACCCGTTATTATTATAATAAATTGATTATATAAAATGCACAAAGGTGCCTATTAATTAATCATTGTTAATAAAATAAATATATAATTTTATTGATAATTTTTTATATTTTAATTTAAATAATTTATAATTTTATTACTTTCTATAGGTTTAATTAAAATAAATGATAATAAATGAAAAATATTGATTTAATATATTTTAATACACAAACGTATTTTTTAATTAACCAATTTATTTTAATTTTGTTAACTGTTAATTAATCATTTCATTTGATTGCTACTTTTTATATTTTTAATTTAATTAAATTACAATAGACGGTAAAAAATTTCATTCATATCATATTTATAAATATGAATATTTTAAAATTAAAATGGGATTAGGTAGGGGTGAATCAATCGACTGTGAGATGCGGTGATTGATTCATTCAATCCAATACCCTTGGAGGGTAATGGATGGCAATGCTGTAGCCAATGAAGCTCTAACTGAGGCTCGGCTATTGCTGTTACCCTCCTGCCATGATCAGAGCTTTAATAGCTCAATAACACCTTATCTCTACACTGTCCTCTACAGATAACGGGGAAGATGAAAAGCATTCTTGCTTCGCCCCTTTAAGCCAGTCCTTATAAGGACTATAAAATGGGATTATTGGATTGCTAAAATACCAGCTAATTTAATTTATATTAAAGAATACTTTATAAATGATATTCTCATTCTGAAAATTATGGTTATGGAGGTCAATCACCGGAGGTCATTGGCCTTAGGGTTTGTAAGTACTGCTGATTATTATGTTACTGCACGTGGGCAAAGTATGTAAGTACTGCTGATTATTATGTTACTGCACGTGCATTATATTGTATTATATTTAATAATGCAATAGATAAAAATAGAATCGATAAAAATTAATTTTTAAAAAATTTTTTTTGAGGAAAAATAAAAAAGCCGTCACCAAAAATAATTCAACTCGATGAATTTCAGTTTAAGGTATGAGAATATAATTCTAATTATTAAAAATATATATTTCAATAAATTCTTTATATTTAAGAAAAATTTAGTGTAATTTAAAAAGATATAAAGTTTTATAGGTATTTAATTTTTAGCTCTAAAATTACACTAAAAAACACAACTTCCTATAAAACAACATTAAAAACACAACTTCCTATATGAAAAGCAAATGATCCCAGTTAGGAGAATACTATCTCTGCTTGGGATAAAACCGATCCTTCCCGATCAGATATTCAAACTACTATTAGCGTGAAGCCTGTAAGATATTTCACTAATTCACTTTGATTCTTCTTCATCTTTCCTTTACATATTAGGTAGACGCAATGGTTTGTCATGGTCGTTACTTGGATTATAAGCTACATTTTCGATAAGAAGGTAAATCCTATTATGCAAAGTATGCTACGTCTGAGTTGCGTGTATTATCTGGCTTGTCTATATTGGAGGATAATTTTTTTTTTTTTTTTAATTCTATGAGGAAAAATCCTATTACTCTCTGTAAGACAAGGTACCTTATCATAAATATATCTTTTCCAGATGTGCAAAACTTAAATCTTTGTTATACTCCCCTTTTTTTAAAATAGTAAAAATATCTGTTCCTAAAAATCGGTATTTGATCTAAATCAATCCTGTACTTTTTCAAGATTCTCTTACCCAATTTTCATAGCCTATTCTCAAGCACGTCGGTCATTTCTGGTCGAATCTCATTTATTCCAGCTGCTTTTGCACATGTCACGTTACTTATGTCCTTTTGTATGGCAAGTATTGAAATATGCTTCCTGGATGCATTCCTGGAAATTTTCCAACAAACTGTCCTGTCATCGTTTATCTCATTTAATAGCCTTTAATTACCCCACACGTCTAGAATATTTTTATGTATAGTTTTATGTTACTTTAGTCATCTGATTCATTTTACTTTCCTCCGCATTTCTAAGCTTTTTAAAAAGCCTCAAACATATTGTTGGCAACCAGGCTTGGGAATGATACAGAATATGCCTCGAAAAAATGTTTGAGGTATCTTCTTTATAATTGCGAGTATTTTCATGACATTTGTTTGGCTACTCTTACACATAAGCTTTCACTCATAATATATGACACTCTTTACGCATAATAAAAGTAGTAAAAGGATTAACATTTTATTCATCCCATTAATTAACAGTTCAAAATAAATAAAAATAATAAATAAAAATAATAAATAAAATAATAATAAATAAATAATAATAAACAATAATAATAAATAAAAATTAATAAATAAATAATAATAAACAATAATAATAAATAAAAATTAATAAATAAATAAGAAAAAAATAGACGATGAAAACTATGCACATAATGTGCTTAAGAAAATGTCAGAAAATTACGTTAAAATCATTAGAATGCCTTGAGAGCCAAGTATTAGACTGTCAATAACATGCATGAGTGAATGCATGTTATTGACAGTTTAGTTTAGGTTTCAATCAAGAGGTTGGCTAGTTTTTTTTTTTTTTTTTTTTTTTTGTATCTCAGATATCACTAAAATAGGAGTTTTATTTTCACAGAAATAGAAAGATCGGTGAACTAGTGCAGGTAAAAAACCGAATGCATTTTGAACGACAACTGAAAAATTTTGCATATATATATAAACATGTTCCAGTTAAAGTGATAAATCCGGTTATTATTAATAATTACCGGTTAAAGTGAATAATTAGAATTAATCACTTTAGCTGGTTAAAGTGAATAATTCCTAGAGAAGTCTGGTAAATGTAATAAAAACATGTTTATAGGTTTTGTATATAGGTTTTCATTCTCAATAGAAATTATAACAGCTTAGGTTAGTTTATAATGAAAAAAAGTAGGAAAAGTACTTCTTTCCACTCAATGAAATCAGAAATCATTATAAACTAACATAACCTAACCTTAATCGGTTGGAAATTATTATAAACTAACCTAAACTGGATGTCGCATGTCGAACCAGAGTGTAGTCGTAGTTTGTAGCGGGCAGATTAATGGGGATGAAAGGTAAACGTTGTTGTGGACCGAGCTTAATGATTGAGGGCAGATAAATGGAGATAACAAATAAATGTTGTGGGGAGATGAATGGGGATAACAGATAAATCACAGAGAAACTGATCAGTGTTTTTCTCCATTGATGAGGAAAGAGGTACAGCAACGACGTTTATAACTTATCCCCATTCATCTGCCCACAACAATTTTTCTTTGTGATCGCAATTATTAAGCTCGACCCACAACAACGTTTATCTTTCATCCCCATTAATCTTCCCACGACAAACTACGACTACACTCTGGTTCGACATGCGACACCCAGGTTAGTTTAGGTTAGATTAGTTTATAATGATTTCTGATTTCTGATTTCATTGAGTGCAAAGAAGTACCTTTCTTACTTTTTTCATTATAAACTAACGTAACCTAACCTAAGCTGTTATAATTTCTAATGAGAATGAAAACCTATATACAAAACCTATAAACATGTTTTTATTACATTTACCAGACTCTTCTAGGAATTATTCACTTTAACCGGTAAATTATTAATAATAACCGGATTTATCACTTTAACCGTAACATGTATATACTGTACATACATATATACATACATACACATATAAACATACATATATATATATATACATTTATATATACATATATGTTAAAAATACCAAGCAATTTTAAACCTGGTTTTACTCGATTTCCCAAGTAAGCAAACAGACAAACAAGTCAAGTTTGCGCCTGCAAGTGATGCAAGTCTAGCTGATCCTACAGGTAGTGCAAGACCAAGGCAACTCGTGGTAAAGGTGGCATAAGCTCTGATCACTAATCTTAATATTTACCCTTAATGCCAAAACACGTCTCCAAGAAGGGGATGCATGATGTTTTGTATTAAAGGCAAGGGGCCCACTACCCAAAGATTAGTGATCAGAGCTTATGCCACCTTTACCACGAGTTGCCTTGGTCTTGCACTACCTGTAGGAAGCTAGACTTTGCATCACTTGGGCGTAAACTTGACTTGTTTGCCTGTTTGCTTACTTGGGAAATGGAGTAAAACCAGGTTTAAAATTGCTTGGTATTTTTAACATTTATTATACCCAAGGTAAAATACTTTCTACATATATATATATATATAAGAAAGGGGCTAAAAAGTTCTGATAAACACCGATAACAAAAATAATATTAAAGCAACTGATATAACCCACAAGAAAGAACATATCTTAAAATCCATTAACACTCCATGGTTCATCAAATTATAATAATTTGTTCTTTTTCTTTTAGGATATAAAAGAAGACATGTCAGAGGTTTTAAAGAAATTCTCAGCACACCCTCATATATATACATGTGTGTGTGTGTGTGTGCGCACATACACTGCTTGTAAAGAAGTCAATGGACAATTTAGTGTGAGGATCAAAGAATCATGACACTTTCATACAATGCCGGACCTCCTTCCGCTGCAATAAACGCAGATCTTACGGGGCATACCTTCTACAAGCGCACGATAGCGATCAATGGGAATTTTAGACCATTCTTCCTGTAGACATGTAATGAGGTCCTGGACTGTTGCGGGACGGACTTCTTTTGACCTCACCCGACGTTTCAGTTCATCCTACAGATGTTCAATGGGTTGGGATTATGGCTCAGACCACGCAGTTACAGCAGCAGCCTTAAGACACGCTGCATTGTCTTGCTGAAAGAGACAGTGGTGAGTTCCATAGAAACGCCACAAAGTAGAAAGTATTGCATTGTTCAGAATGTTCAGCAACCTCTCGGAGTTCAATGTTCGTGGCACTACAAACAGAGGTCGGAGACCAAACCAGTAAAAACAGGACCATACTCACACCGTCGCCTTTGAATTTCATAGTTCTGAAATTCAAAGGTTCTGAATGTTTTTTTTTTTTGCGGATTCGTGTTCCACTCGAAGACCGGCACTCCACTCACCGAATGGCGGTTTTTGCATATTATTCTTCGTAGCATCCTACGGCGTTACGAAGAACAATGTGTGCGGTGAATGTGGTGGGTCATCCACTGCTGGTAGCACTTGCAGTTGACTCCCTGCGCGTTCATGTCAGTATGGTATAATTATTTGTTGTCCTGGGATTGCCCAATTTGTCAACAATTTGCGGAACAGATAGGCCTGCACCATAGATGCCTATCACAATGCGTCTTTTAAACTCCGTCAGCTCCTTTCTCGCAGCCTGAACACAGTTGCACTGACTTGGGACCATCAAATTCTAATTTATACCGGCTATATATATATATATATATATATATATTTATTTATTTATAGGGGTCACGAATTATCTCATCCTTAGCTTTATCGAAGGTACTAATGTGTGACAGATAAACAATCACTCTTAGACGAAATTCATATTAAAAAAAAAAAAAGAAAGAAAGAAAGAAAGTTGCTCCACGTTATACTGTAGTTGCCTTGTCATTGATACTAAACAACTGTATCTAAATTATATTTTGACTGCAGCTCTGGTAATTTCTTGTATTTGCATAGATTTCGTTATCATATATTTGTGCTAATAGATACCAGCTAATATCTTTAAATGGACATTTATCTTACAATTAATAACTATGCTTTTAAATTATCGAAAACATACGATAAATATGTAATGAATCATAAAAAAAAATTAATATTGCCGCATGGATGTGTCTGACTGATACTTGTATGAATACTGAAGTGATACGGGTATTGACAGATTACAAGAGACCACCCAGCGGGCTGAAAAGTGGAAATATCGATCTCTAGGTACTCTACTTTTAAAATGGCCATTTATTGACAGGAGATAATGTCATGGAAAGTAATAAGTTGTTACGAGCTGGTAAAAAACAAAAATATCAAGATTATCAGTTAGAAATATTATTGTAAGTAATTATTTGTATTTAAATTTAGCCGTAATACTAATAATTTTCAAAAGAGTTTTAAATTTTAAGAAAATTCATTGACACCTTAAAAAAGAAACAATCCTGAAACTATAATTTGAATCCGGCAAATATTAATGCACCAAAGATAATAAAAAAGTTGGATTCGTGATTAAAATGGCGTTTTGCCTAGTGCTCATACATTTGATTCGCGATTCTGATATTTGATATAAAATGTGATTTAATGAACTCAACAAATATTTTTACTGACAGTGAATAGTCCTACTGGTATAGTCAACCGGTTTGGTTCTTGAATAGGCTCATAAAAACTAATTCAGTAGGTAAGTTAACCTTTTTTCCGAAGCAACGGCGATACGCTAGGCCTACTGCCATCAGCATCGCCATTGTTTCATTGCATCAGTTATTATTTTAGTAACTACCTATTATCACAATACGGTAGATAGAAATGGAAAGCATGTCCTGTTCTCCAGAAGAAAACGTGGGTCCAACCACAGACCTGCCGTACGAGGAACTCACCTTCAAACAGCTCCTGGCTATTTTCAAGCATATTGGAAATCTGCTACACACAAAATGGCCAGGTAAGGTAGTAGTTCATGATATCCAAGAAGTTGATACGGACGACGTTCAACTTCTTGAACTACTCCAAGACAACGCTACTGAAAAAACCACAACGGCTGAAGATCATTCCCGTACTGACCACACTGATTTCCAGGAGGTTCGCGCAAGCAAAAAGCGCAAAACTGTGACCTCCGAAACACCAATTATAGATGTCATGGAAGAAGATGGCTCTGCCCCAGACTCACCTACCTCCGCAAGGGAAAAGATCCCCCCGATTATCCTGCGTGAGAAGAACAAATGGATGACTCTAAAGAGCATAATGAACAACCTAAAGATCTCATATAACAATGCAAAGAATATCACAGATGGTGTAAAAATTCACCCTAAAACTGTCACAGACTATCGTAGGTTAACAACAGAACTTAATTCCAGAGGAATTCAGTACCATACTTTCTCACTCGGTTCGGAAAAAAATCTCAAGGTTGTGATTAGAGGCGTGCCTGAGGATGTCTCCACCGATGAAATCATCACAGACCTGCACTCAAGTGATTTACCACCAATCAAGGTCAGCAGGATGACCAGGAGGGACAAGACTCCAATGGCATTAGTGCTGATCGAGATCAGTCAAACCTATAAACACATATATGACTTGACAACCATCTGTGGATTGAAAATCTCGGTAGAACCGTTAAGGAAGAGAGCTTCTACTGGGCAATGCCATAGATGTCAAAAGTTTGGGCATGCCCAGAAATTGTGTAGGGCCGAATTTAAATGTTTGAAGTGTGGAGTTGGTCACCCAACCAACACCTGTTCTAAATCAAAATCTACCCCGGCTAAATGTGCCAATTGTGGCGGTCCTCACACATCCAACTACAGAGGATGTTTGTACAATCCACGTAACAGGAAATCTGAAGAGGGACCATTCTCTCCTTCCATCAGCTCGCCTACATCTGCGGCTACTTCACAGCCTCCTAAAGTACAGAATAAAAACTCAGAAGCCCATCTGTTGAAAACTGAGGTCCCTCAAAAAACGACTCTAAGCTGGCAGTCCAGGACATATGCGGATGTAACCCGCCCTAAACAGACATCCCCAGAACAGTCAACATCACGCCCAAATTTGACAGCTATCATTACCGCGTCCCTGGCAAATATGCTATTAGATTTCAGCAGATCTAATCCTTCACAAAGTTCTACTAACAGATTTCTAAAAGATACTCAAGTCATCGTTTCAGCGCTCACTAATGAACAGTAAAAAATTAAAACCAGAAGCCCTAGAGATAATAGCCTGGAATGCAAACGGCTTAAGAAATAAGATCCTAGAACTTCAAAATTTTGCCCACAGACATCGGCCAGATCTTCTACTAATAAATGAAACGCATCTAAGACCAGCAGACAATCCCAAAATCTATGGATATCAGTCGTATAGAACTGACAGATCAACCCACAGAGGTGGAGGCACGGCAATTTTCATCAAAAATTTTATCTCTCATCACTCCATAAACATTCCTACTACCTCCAATCTTGAGATCACTGGCATCGAGATTCTCACGAGCTCAGTAGGCAAATTAAAAATTTTTGCAGCATACCATCCACCACAAAAAGCACTACTACCTTCTGATTTGAACGCCATATTTGACACTGGAGAGCCTACCATTGTGGCAGGTGATTTAAATGCCAAGCATTCTACCTGGAATAGCCACTCCACTAACAAAAATGGACAGATACTACAGAACTATGCCGATTTCAACAACCTTCACGTAATAGGCCCTGCTGATCCCACCCATCACAACACCTATGGTAGGGCCGATGTATTGGACATAGCCATACTGCAGCACATCAGACTCCAATACAATCTAATAACAATCAATGATTTATCATCAGATCATAATCCAATACGGTTAAAATTAGGAAATCTTGAAAAATCATCCCCACCCCCTCACTCATTTATTCCTTGGGAAAGGCTCTCCAAGATGCTCCCGAAATATATTGGACCTGTTCCCATCATTAAATCAAAAGAGGAAATTGACATAGCTGTCAAAAATCTAACAGAACAGATTACAGCAGCCTGTACAGCAGTTACTACCCCTGCAACCACCCACAAGTCCAACCACCTGCCTGAAGATACTATGAATCTGATTAGGGAAAAAAATAAGGCCAGAAAAAGATACCATAACACTAGGGCGCCACAAGATAAACGGATCTTAAATAGGTTAAATTCTGCAGTGAGAGATGCACTCGCAGCTCATAGAACTCAACTCTGGGAAGATAAACTGACCTCCATCTCCGCTGACAGCCACTCTGTATGGAATCTTATCCGAAAGATCAAGAACAAAAATAAACCTCTTCCCCCTCTGCAAACAGATTCAGGTCTCATCCACACCGATGCTGATAAAGCTGAGGCAATAGCGAATCATCTTGAAAATCAATGCAAACCCGCATACGGTCACCTTGACATTAGTCATATCTACAAGATACACCGTAATGTCAGATATTCACTCACGTCTGCTCCCACACATTCCACTCAAATCACACCCACCTCACCTGCTGAAATATATGCTATTATTCAGAAATTCAAAAATAAAAAGGCTCCTGGAGACCCGACGGCATCTCCAACAAAGTTATAAAACTTCTACCTCGCAAAGCTATTGTTCATTTGGCAAACATAATCAACTCCATACATCACTACAAGTATTTCCCTTCCTACTGGAAATTGGCATTCATTGTTCCAATTCATAAATCTGGAAAGGATCCCACTCTGCCACAGAATTACAGACCAATCAGTCTCATCTCTAATCTCGGAAAAATAGCTGAAAAGGTAATTCTTACTAGGCTTCAAGATTCTGTACTCCTGTTAAACATCCTGCCTGAGGAGCAGTTTGGTTTCAGACAGTTGCATAGTACCACACAACAAATACACAGATTGGTGGAACATATCATCACAGGTTTTAACTGGCGCCAATGCACTGGGGCTGTTTTCCTAGACTTAGCCAGTGCATTTGACAAGGTTTGGCATTATGGTTTACTATACAAGCTTATATCATCCGGTATCCCAATCGGAATCATTCAACTCTTAAAGACGTACCTCTGCGATAGGCGTATGCAAGTGAGACTAAGTGGAGTGGTGTCCTCACAGAAACACATCTTGGCTGGAGTTCCACAAGGGTCCTTACTAGCACCAATCCTATTCTCCTTATACCTGCATGATATACCACACAACCCATTATCTTCAATTAAAGCTCTTTACGCTGATGACACAGCGATATTGGCCAGATCATTAAAGCCTCACTTAGCTATCAAGAAACTGCAAGAAAACCTACCGCAAATAGAGCAATATTTTGCCAAATGGCGTCTCCAGGTGAATCCTCAGAAGAGCGTAGCCGTCTTATTCTCTAGAAGATCAGTGCTTCCCAAAGAAGATATTCTCCTCTTTAACACAAAAATTCAGTGGAAAACAGAGATCAAGTACCTTGGTGTAGTGATGGACAGTAAACTGACTTTCAACTCCCATATCAAGACTCTCTGTGCAAACACATCCAAAACCATAGCCCAGCTCTATCTGCTAATAAACAGAAACAGCAAACTGAGCACCAGAATCAAACTTCTCATATACAAACTGATGGTTCGTCCAATACTCACTTATGCCTCACCGGCCTGGAGCCATACTTCAAACTCAAATATCCTTAAATTACAACGCATTCAGAACAAGTGTCTTAGAATGATCCTGGGCGCTCCATGGTTCATCCGAACTGTCCAACTGCACCGCGACACGGAGGTCCCCTATATTTACACCTTCATGCGGACTATAGCAACCAAATTCTTTTCAAAGGCAAGTGTGCATCCTAACAGACTGATCCAACTGGCCGCTGACTATGATGCAACGGACTATTCTAAGCACAAAAGACCTAAAGCCATCCTAAATCCCCTCACTGAGGATTAATCTCCTAGCCCAATCAGGGCGAGCAATATAGCTCATAAACTCTTTCTACTCACAGTCTCTGTTAAGATAGCCGGGAATATGAAAAGCTTTTGCTTCACCCGTTAAGCCAGTAATGTTACTAGTTACTAGTTAATGCACCAAACATTTAAAAAAATATGATGTCCAATGTGTTGGCCTTGGTTCTTATATAAATAAATATATATATATAAATATAAATAGAAGATAAATAAATTGAAGAATTTCATTCCATTATTATTTAATCAGTTTATAGAAGAATTTCATTCCATTATTATTTAATCAGTTTATAACATAAACTGATTATAAATATGCCATATTATCAGCATTATTAACAGTATATTAATTTTTAGTTATAAAAAACAATATACTAAATACAAAACTATACTAATAATTCCCTATTTTAGCCATTTCCTTTTTAACTTGTGAAATTAATCAATATTTGTCTAAACAGCTATTTCAGAGTAGCAGGAAAATATATAATTACAAAGAAATTTTGTCATTCTTTTATTTTATTATGTCATTGATATGAAGATTAAATTTTATCTTAGCCTACGAGTTATTAATTGTTCTGCAAATTTAGATGTTATTACAAGTTGTCAAGATTCATGGAAAAGCTACCAAATAAAAACAATCAAAAACGTCTATCGTCTGCTTCAAGTATTAATTTCCGCGTTGTCTTGTCTGATGTTTGTTATTGAGGCTTCCATGAACAGGTGGGCAAAAACAGGGAATTTCCCTATGATCTCCCTAATCCAAAGACGTTCTTAAATATTTGTTAAAAAAGAAAATGTAGACTGTGGGGAAACATGTTAGAAAAGGCAGCTGATGTCATTTATAATTGCAGGATTTCTTCTTTTGATTCTTCACCCTTTCAATTTTTATTTGAGTTTCGCGTGTAGATATGCAGTTCTTTCCTTAAGAGGGATAAAGTGAAAACCACATCCTCCCTTATGGAATGCGAGGCATGTGGATGAATAATAATTATCTTGAAATTTATTTCCTGCACTTCGTTTCCGTGTTTGCACCACAATTTGAGTTGTTCTGAAACGGGCAGACGATCCACAATCATTCTACTTAACTAAGCAACCAGAAGTTTCCTAATTAACAGAAGATTTATTCGATGATTCATTTATAGCTCTGAATTTCATTTCATGCAAGAAATAAATAAAAATTTATTTCTTGCATGGTTTATTTATTTTATTATTATTTCTAAATGTTTTTAGTTCTCTTAAATCTCTAGTTATATAAAATAAGATCCAATGTATATATGATTTTCAAACATTTAAGTACAGATGCTAAAGAAATCGTAAAATTAAACACCGAATTGACATTACAGGAATTTCTAAATTTCTATTCAGAAATGTGGAGAGATAAATATTTTATATCATAAATTTATTAAATATAATAACTGCCAAACATTTAATAAAAATGAAAAGGAAATAACAAAAAAAAAAAAAAGAATTAGAAATCAGCCTAAAAGAAACAAGAAATGAAAAATCACCTGGAGAAGATAAATTAGGTCCAGAATTATATAAATATGCAGGAATAAGGTTCAAAGAAAGTCTTCTATTATTTTTAAATGAAATCTATTCAACAAGTAACTCACCAATAGAATGGAAAAAAGCAATTGTGATTCCTATCTTTAAAAAAGGTAGTAGAGATGACCCTAAAAATTATAGAGGTGTAAGTATTCTAAATTCCTCTTAGAAAATATATAGCAAAATTTTAAATAACAAACTAATAAAATATTCTGAAAATTTTATTTTAGAAGTACAAAATGGATTTAGAAAAGGAAGATCATGTATAGACCCAGCCTTTTGCCGTTAGTTTAGAAACCCATATTGCATTTATTGACTTTGAAAAAGCATTTGACAAAGTTAAAAGAAATATTTTATTTAACACATTAAAAGAAAGACAAATACCAAATAATATCCTAAAAGTAATATCAAATAATATCACAAGTATATATGAAAATAATCAAATACGAATAAGATTAAATCACGAGCTATCATATACGAGAGAGATAAACCAAGGGGTCCGACAGGGATGTCCCCTTTCGCCAACTCTTTTTCACATTTATTTAAATTAAATAAAATGGAATAAAAATTTCCATCAAAGGGATTAAATTTTCTCATATTGAAATCTTAAACGCTTTCCTTTTTGCTGATGACCAAATAATAATTACAAATTCTGAAGATAACTTACAGAAAGATATTTTAAATTTAAGTGAAAGAGCCAAAGATTATGGAATGATAATATCAAAAGAAAGAAAGAAAAAAAAACGATGGCCTTTAAAGGACAAGATCCAGCAAGAACTAAAATAGTAATAGATAACAAGATCTTAGAACAGGTGAATTCATTTAACTACCTAGGATGTAGGATCACATATGAAAATGAAAAAGATATAAACGTAAAAATTGCAAAATATTTAAAAATAGCAGGAGTAATTAACTCTATATTTAAACCAAACCTAGTTCAAAAACAAACCAGACTAAAAGTATACAATACATTAACCCTACCAGCCTTAATGTATGGAAGTTAAATCTGGACAATAAAACAAAAAATACAAAGATTAACAAAAGCAGAAATGAAGTTTATGAGAAAAACTGCAAAATACACTCTATTCGATCACAAAAGAAATGAAGAAATTATGAAAGAACTAAACCAGGAATCAGTAATAGAAAATATTAAAAAATATAAACATAAATGGATGGAACACGTTCAAAGAATGAAAACAGAAAGATTACCAAAACAAGCCTTAAAGTACAAGCCATTAGGAAAAAGAAAACCAGGACGTCCTCTTAAACGATTCAACGATGACTTCTAAAGTCGAAATAGGCCACTCTAGGCCTAAATCATTGACAAGTATGATGATGATGATGATGATGATAATAATAATAATTAGAACACTTTAGCAGTATAGAAAAAACAAAGCTTACAGGTTTCATGGTTTAGCCGATTTCGACCAAATTTGGAATATACAGTAAAACCTCGATATAACGGACTAATTCGGGAGAGGGGATGTCCGTTAAATCCGAAAGTCCGTTATATAATAAAGTAGATTTTCCGAATATAGGTCTATAAAATGCGTACGTACATAAACCATTCACCGTGAGTAAACAAATACACACTACTAGGCGTGGCTTAGCCAACGTCGGAAGATCGGCGGGAACGCGTTAAACTGTCACAGAAAGTCACGCCAAGCGATAAAAGAATCAATTACAACGCGATTGGTGTGATCATGTGCTAATCATTCGCCGAACATGTTTTATGAGCGGTGACTCGTTTATGTCGGCTAAATTATTAGTGTTTTTCCAACATATGATGGCCTATTCACCAAAAATTGTTAAATATAGAAGGAAATTAATAACAAAAAATAACCTGTTAATTTAATTATAAACAAATCTTGGTTAAAAGCATTTTAAAATTAACAGGGTGTTAATTTTTACGTGACATGCGGACCGGAAATTTTGTCCGTTAAATCGAGGTCCGTAAAATCGAGGGTATACTGTATTTGTTTCTTAAAATGCTTCAAGTCATTTAGAAAATTCAATCGGACTGGTCTAAATAGAAAGGAGAGGGGGGGGGGGCGTTGAAGCCCAAATTTGGAATATAGATATTTCTTATATTGTTAAAGATCTCTGATGATTTCTGCAAAGTAGGATCCAAAACGGAGGGTAAATTTGAGGGGTACAAAGGAAGGAATTGAAAATGACCTTTGGCTACACACTTCAACTAGTCGAGTCCTTCGAATGATTTGACAGGTTATTTGCCGACTGTTTACTTTCATCTAAAAATAAGTAACATTTCATTAAAATATCTCATATGTAAAAAAAAAATAAAAATAAAGTGGGATGTTGACTACAGTTTAAAAGCGGCTACTTGGCTGACGTTATTGTTTTAATTGTTGAAAATGCAAATTTCTCTCTGAAATTCAAAGTAATTGTAAAGTAATCTGTAAAGTGTAATTGGAACCTGCATAACGAAATCATTTTACACAATACCCTGTGATTGGAGAAACATGAGTTTCGAATTCCGTTCTAGAATGCAAAAACCTTTATCAGGGCTTTTCATCTGAAGATGAGCTAACCTGGTGTCTCATTCAGAAGTGACAGTTTTTTTTTTTTTTCTCCTAGAAGCTCGGGTTTTTCTTTCCACGAAACAGATAAATTGGCCAGAAAAACATACGTAATATATAGACATAGGAGAATAGGGATTCCTTATGGGAATAGGGATTGACTCCACTCATATCCTCTGATCTGGTTTGGAAAACATACATGACATGGTGTGGGTGTATGCTTAACGTAAAATAGACAGAAAGTGTAGCTGCTTATAAGTGTAGCCAACCTCATGCTGTCTCAGTCACTAGCTCAGTTTTCCTTTTTTTTTTTTTTTTCATTTGAGATGTTTTCATGACATAAAAATGCCACGTAGCTATAGCAGGATCAATCTTCTTGGAGAATTAACGAAAAATATCCTGTTATTTCCGGGTTTTTTTTTCTTTCTAATTATTGGTGATATGCATAACATAAAAAAGGAATTTAGAAGTTTTCTGCATCACTCATTAAAATTCCTTTTCGGTTTTAATGCTAAGGGAACGTCACGCTGACATGGGTTAACCCACAGTAAATATTAACATGATTTTTATTTTTTCATACCTGTCATCACTTATTTGAATAAGAACATGTATGGTAGTTCAATGATTGACTCATGGCTATTCTAATTTTTTTTTTTTTTCTCTCGGAATAATATACATTTTTGTGTTATAAGTACAGGCAACCCTCGTATAACGCGGTACTTATACAATGCGGTCTACAAATTGAAATAACCCTTTATCTTTTCATGTGTTTTCACCGCGCGACTTAAAAATCAAATTTTATCTTCGTAAAACGTCTGTCCGTATAGTAGCGAATTTATATTAGAGGAAATACCGTTTAGCACGGATGTACGGCAATTGGATATTTGATGAACTTAATAAAAAAAATTGCAGCTAAGTAGTAAGCAAGGTCTTATTACTGACTTCTTGATAACTAAACCAGCCGAAGTATGCAATGAGAACTATACAAATGATGTCCAAGAGATTTCAAATGATGACGACGTCTGACACTCGTAAATAAAGAACATCTACGAAATGTCCGTTTTGAAGACAGTGATGATGATTAAAATATGCACTTTATTTAAATTAAGGGGATATTAAATCCCACATTGTTTTAAAACCGAATAAGAAACTCAAAGATTGCAATCAGAGAGTTTCATGCCGAATATAGTAAACTAGAAAGTATCGGCGATCACTAGGGTGAGCTAATGCAAGTGACCCTAGTACGTAGTACAATACCGGACAACTCGCAGCAAAGGTGGTAAAGTTCTGATCGCTATTCTTGGTATTTTCCATAATGTAAAAACACATTTCCTAGGAAATGTATGCTGTTATTACATTATGGTGGGAGGTCACTACCCAGACCGGTTTCAGCCTTTTTTAAGGCTTCATCAGTGAGTAGCTAGACCAAATAGATACCAAAGTGTATAGCGAAAAGAACTTATATACTCTGCTGTACGAGTTTCCAAACAGGTGCAACCATTAAGTTACTTAAATATAAAGAGCTAATAAGCTTCATTTCGGCGATATAAACATTATTTAAATTAAGGGGATATTAAATCCCACATGTGGGATTTAATATCCCCTTAATTTAAATAATGTTTATATCGCCGAAATGAAGCTTATTAGCTCTTTATATTTAAGTAATATGCACTTTATTTTATTTTGCCTAAAACGTGTATGCATTATGGGAAATGAAGTTTACGTACAATTTGTACTTTAAAAGTTTATACTATGCATTTTGTTTCATAGTTTATGTTTTCTTAACTTGGATGAATTACCTGAATTAAATAAAAATATTTTTTGTTGGATATGTCATCATTGTTTATATAATTAAAAAAAAAACATTTCGGAACATTACCCTGCTTTTTCTATGTGATCTGAGTCTCACATAACGCGATTTATATAAAGCAGCATTTCTGTGGAACCTATCATCCGTTTTATACGAGGGTTACCTGTTTATATAATTGGCAAATGTAAAGTTCGCTGCTTGGCCAATAGATGGCGCGTACTCTCCTGGCAGTTATTTGGTGCTTGTATTACAAGGAAAAGACAGGTGCACAGAGGTAGCTAGAAAAATAGACTACTTTGAAGCGTCACAGAGATTGGGTTGAATTGAATTACGAATTATGTCAGTGGATTATATCTTACACTTGATCTCGGTTTGCCTGTTTGAGGGATGATAAACCCGAGTTTCAGGGGGAAAAAAATCTACTAACCTGTATATGAGGTAGCTAACTTAGCTTCAGTTATAAAGGTCAACTCTTCCTATATACGATTCGAACCAAGTCTTATCACTCCAAATGGGCACCATCGTTACTGACTGAGCTTTGCATAAATAGAAAAAATTACAAAATATTCATTAAAGGACGCAAAGAAGTATTTAGCATCTTATCTCATATCTTCAACTTTTGCTATGTCATAGCAAAAGTAGGCTTAAGTAGATAGTTCACTCGCGATGTACAATTAGCGACAGTGGCGGCTGGTGACAATAGAAACAGGTGGGGCCAGGGGCCAAAAACAACTTAATTTTTTTATATTTATATAGTGGGTTCTATTATTGATTTATAGTTATTATTTCTCTTACAATAATGTTTAGTCAGAATCCACTGATGCATTGAGCTATTAATTTTTTAAAAGTGTTAGTACGTAACATATACGGGCTCAACGTATTAATAACACAAAAACTCGAAAGATTTGAAGTTGCGGGTATAGCTCAACATGTAAAAAAAAAAAAAAAATGTCAATTAGAATAAGCATTATATGTACAGATATATATTGTAAATAGTTGTATATATATTTATTCTGACTGTACATGTATGCTTTGGTGTAAATAAAATATAATCGGGCTAGAGCAGTAGACCGGCAATCCAAAGATGATGGTTCGACTCCAGCTGGCTGCCCTGCAAAATGTTTTCATTTTTCAAGTGTTAAAAAAAAGTTATTTATTTTATAAATGAATGTCGAAACTTCAGAGAAAATAAATTTTTAAAAAGATAAAATTGTTTAATTAAGATTATTTTGGCATTTAAATTAACTTAAAGCATGTTTTTTCCCTTTGACTTATACACCTTTGAAATTTGCTTTAGGTGAGAAATTATACATTACGTTGGTAAATGTTTCCTTAATAAATTCAAGATCCCCAGCAAACATTAAAGAGTGTCCTTGAATTTTCTTATACTTTAGTAACGTCACTGATCTTCATTTTCATTGTTTCCTTATTTTCTTCTATTTTCGTAAATCGAGATATGTTACCCCCCCCCCCTCCGTTACCGAGAGAAAGAGTACCGACTTATTAGGATTCATCAAAGAACATATTTCATCTCTTGCCACAACAGCTATTTCAATCTCTTCCATTGCGTCCATTCTTTGCTCATGAATTTTTTTATTTTTATTTTTTTTTGATAAGTTGGTAATAAAAGGTTCTTTCTTTCTTTCTTTCTTTTCTTTTGTTTTACATTTTTTTTTCAATGCAAGAAGAATTATAAAACAGCTCCCGAGATCACTTTTTTTTCTTTGTTTCTCTCTCTCTCTTTCTCCTTTTTTTTTCTTTCTTTTTTTGTCTAATCGAGGAGTTTAAATAAGCTTCTGATATACTTTTCATTTCTTCTCTCTTTCAATGCAAAAAAAAAAAAAAAATTCGAAAAAGCTTCGCAGAGTTTTCTCTTTGTTTCTTTCATTATTTATTTTTATTTTATTTTTATTTTCTAGTTCCGAATTACCTTATTACCTTGATGGACCTGTGGTTTCAGTCCTGATTTCTCCATGAGTGCAGGTCGTAAAGTGTCCAGCTATTCCTGTCTTGGGCCTTTCTTCTCCATTTTCTTCCAACTTTCTTAATCATTGGGTCTTCCCACCTTAAGGCTGGTCTTCCAGGTTTCCTTTTAGTATCTCTCAGACAAGACCGGCCTTCTCTATAAAGGGGCCTGGGTGCAAGAAACCTTTTGGGGCCCTAAAATATTTTTCAAAGGTAAAAATTAAAGTATTCGAAATTAGAGGTTTTACACGTATTGTAAAACCTCTTATTTCGAACATTACGTTTACTGAACACAAAACACTAATATAATAGAGAAACACAGAGATATTATTATTATCGGGGGGCCCTAAAATCCTGTCGATGAAATCCCTTTAGTTATAACCAAAATTAGAAAAGTTTAAGAAATAAAATAAAATAAAAAAATACGGTGGTATTTTTTTATTTTATTTCGGTAAAATGTGTACCGAAAATACAGTCGGTACACATTTTCCGCAAAAGTGTACCGACTGTGCCCACTCGATCGTGGGGCCCAGGTGCATTGCACCCACTGCACCCCCGAGATGGTCGGCCCTGCTCTCGGATACCAGTTTGTAACTCTGACTGTCCATCTGTTGTCTCTCATTCTGGAGAGATGTCCTTCCCATCTTCTTTTGCTGTTGTAGATTGTTTTTATTATATATGTGAGTCAAGACTTCCTGATTTCTGTGTATCTTACGTGGTCTATTTTGTTTATATTGCACATTCCTCTTTCTATTGCACGTTGAGTTGTTATTAAGCTTTGTTCTTCTTTTAAAGTTGTGTTCCATGTTTCACTGCCATAAGTTAATGCTGGTAAGATGTGACTATTGAAAAAATGGGCTCTTATGTCTATATCTATGTTTTGGTTGGTAATTGTTGATTTTATTTTGTTGAAGACTATCCAAGCAGCTCTTTTTGTCCTTGCTATTTCATTTGATATATGATTATTCATTTTTATGGACTGGCCGAGGTAGATGTATTCTCCAACTTTTTCGATGGTGTAGGATTCTAGAGTGATTGTATGATCTTTACAGTATTTGTTTTTCATCCATCTTGTTTTGTCCGGGTGTATTTCCAATCCAATTTTTTGGCAGTTTTGGCTTATGTTATTCAGCACTGATTCTAAGAGTTTGGGTGAATGAGATATTAATACCACATCATCGACGAATAATAGGATATTTAATATTTCACCATCAATGTTTATTCCATCTTTCATATCAATTTTTCGATGATGCTGTCCAGAGTAGATGTGAAGAGATTAGGTGATAAGACATCACCCTGACGTACTCCTCTACTTAAGTTAATTTTAATCGGATGATTGAAAAGGGTGTTTATTGTGCTTTCTTTGTAGATATCTTTTATGAGTTGGATGTATGCTTTTTTTACGCCTTGTTTTTAAAGCTTGGAATACTGCGTTATGCTTAACAGTGCCAAATGCCTTTTTAAAATCTATAAAAAGAAGACAAACTGGGATCTGGTATTCTCTTCATCTTTCTGTTAGCTGAGTAATAGTTCCGAATAGCTCACACAAAAAAAAAAAAAAAAAAATTTAATCTTGTCCGACCGCTATCGTCAATTCTTCAACTGATTCTGCATTTTAAAGGGGGGGGGGGGGATAAAAGGAAATCATCGCAAGGGATGCATGAGTATCTAGACCAGTTCACAGCAGATTCCATTCTTTCTGTTTGATACACTGGTTTGCATATTCAATATGAAATGTTCGGGAAACGACTAGCGAGTATGGCCTGGAGACTTCCGTATGCAACATTTGATAGAGATGATATCTTATGATATTATTATCATTATTTCAGTCCGCGCGGTTAGCCTAGTGACTATGCGCTTCGCAACCATATGTGTGGGGAAGGAGTGTTATGGGCTCGATTCCCGTCGCACTCGTGAGGAGTTTAAGGATCTTCCTCAGACATAGCCAAGTTAGCAACGCGTAGACAGCAGGGTTTTTCTCCCCAGTTAAATTGGGATTTTTCATCAGGCAAACCGGCCCTGTGAACACACGCAGCGACAGCCATAGAATTTACCGGGATGCATAGGACTAGTCACCTTATCTTCGGAACAGGTACGACTTTGAAGGGCTTAAGATAGCCCTG
Source organism: Typopeltis vanoorti (assembly GCF_054136105.1). Classification (NCBI taxonomy): domain Eukaryota; kingdom Metazoa; phylum Arthropoda; class Arachnida; order Uropygi; family Thelyphonidae; genus Typopeltis; species Typopeltis vanoorti. Next base: position 60,356,637 of record NC_143569.1, read on the forward strand.
TAACAGGTCACTAAGCCTAACACTTAGAAGGATAAAAAGAATATTTTTATTTCAGTAACAATATTTTTTTGCTTTGCTTCGAAATGTAAATTGGTTGATTGGTTCCCATTACCTTCAGATGACTAAGTCCACAAGGCGAGAGTAACACGTCTGTTAACTCTCTGTGTTCTTAGGCTAGTTTGCCGATTTGGAGGACACTTCATTTCTCTCCCAGATTCACTAACTCATTGAAAGTCCTATTTAATAGATTTCTCTCGTATGGGCAGTATTCGATTTTTGTTAGTTTGTCCGTTTGTACGCATGTTATTCTTTCTCTTTTGATTTCAGCTGGAGATGATTTTTAGTTGCGAAATGAATATTTTAAGGGAGGGAGAGAGAGAGAGAGAGAGAGAGAGAGAGAGAGAGAGAGAGAGAGAGAGAGAGAGAGAGAGAGAGAGAGCTCAGAAGATTAATCACAATTATATTAAATCAAGCGACAGACTGCACGACATCTTTTCAGTTACAACCGAAAATTAGGGAACGAATTTACGGGAGTAAGTTTCATGCCCTTAATTTTCATTAAAAACACGCGCTTCGTAGAAATGTCAAGAGGTCACACCTTTCTCGTGGGAGACGCCGAAGAAACATGTAAGAAGACAAGGGTGATGTCATATGCGGGCCGCCAACGTCTTCCGCTGTAAACCTGAATTTAAACAATAACGCCCTCTAGATGAATGAACGCGAAAAAATTGGAAAGATAGGAATGTTTTACCACACGTGGTTAGAGTGATTGCATACGTCAAAACGCTAAAAATTATACTGTTCCGGGTAGAATGTCAGAACGCAGACAACACAAAACATCACCTGTACGCAATACTTGGATCTGTAAAGATAATAAAACATTTGTCAAAAAGGTGGATGATTCTATTGGTGAGATTTGCTATTTTGGTATGATTGTCACTGAATTAAAAGCCAACAACGTAATAGCTTTGATCTTAGATTAATAAAAGTCACCATTGCCACTAACAGGTACTTTGTTGCAATTATCTATTAGTTACCTCCCCCTCCCCCCTCGTGGTAGGATGACATTTGATAAAATTTGACCTTAAAAATAGGACCTTAATCAAAACGCATGCAAAATAGAGATGAAAAGAAACTACTAGAACTACAAAAGAAAACAAACGTATTAATACTTATCAAAATAAATATATTCAATATATTAATAGGATGTTACCGAATAGACTAAAAAGGAAAAATAGAAATACAGGAAGATAGACCGAAACAGGCCGCAAGGCTCTAATAGAGGAAGCCACAATGATCAAAATGTGATCATCTTAATTTTGATTTAAATCCAACAGTTTTGTCTCAAATCATTGAACAAAATTATATGCTACTAAAGGTTCACCGAAATATTGCCTATTATTATTATAATATTTTATTTATTTATTTATTTTATTTTAATTTTATTATTATGAATTTGTCAGTTAACAAAATTGAAAATATTTGTTTCCAGTAGTAAGACAGGGAACATGGAATTTAAAACGATGGATGTTTGCTGGCAAAATGCATTACATTTATTAGATTCGTCTGGATGGATATATCAACTACGCTCTATCTAAATAAAAAGTCTTCAGTACATAATCCATAAATGGCTATAATTGCAATCAAATGAGGACGTAGGGTCGTATTGAAATGCCAGTTTAAACAAACTGTTTTAGCCTTTCGTGTATCTCAAGTACTCGGTTAGATATGCAGTTCTCTTTTTGGTCATATCTCCAATAGGCTACGATTATTAAATCATTCTTTAAAGCTGGTAACAAAGATGCAAATTTAGCCTTTGAGTTCATTTTTGATATGCTTTAAGTCATACGCTTCGGTTCACTCTAAGGAATTTTCTATTAGTCAGAAGCGGCACCTTTCCTTAGCACAGTCTTTTCTAGGTAAAAAGAACAAAGAAGCCGTAGAACTCACGCAACATTAACAGCATAATAAAGTTAATGCTAAAAGATTCTACCACATATTAAACTCAACAATCACAGTCTTCAAACTACATGTAAATAGAACGTTATTTAAATATATGTGCATTTTGGTGTTTGCTCAGAGATGGATTCAATCAATGTCTTGTAAATATTTTCCGCATTATTTTCTACCACTTATAGTTTGTCTATCCACTGGAAGTGACACAAACTGTCCATCGTGAGATGCATTTGTCTTCGCTCTTATTGTCTCTACAACCAGCTGAGCAGAGGCACTAAAAATTAATTACGAAAAGGATAATATGCATTATTCTATATGAATTGAGGTAAAACATATATATATATATATATTTATGTATTTTTTTTTTGTGAATTAGAATACACCAATTTATAAATATGATAAAGAAATATTTAAATCTTGAGGAGGTTCGGTGGTTTCATACCACGGAGATGAATACCCTTGGAGGGTAATGGATGGCAATGCTGTAGCCAATGAAGTTCTAACTGAGGCTCGGCTATTGCTGTTACCCTCCTGCCATGATCGGAACTTTAATAGCTCAATAACACCTTATCCCTACACTGTCCTCTACAGATAACGGGGAAGATGAAAAGCATTCTTGCTTTGCCCCTTTAAGCCAATCTTTATAAGGACTATAAGGATAGAAATAGTCCTTTTTTTAGGACTTCCAGGGTAACTGATGACAATACTGTAGCTATTGAAGTTTTAACAGAAGCCGTTACCCAGTCATGACTAGAACTTTTAGCTCAATAACACCCCATCCACACGGATTTTCTTCATTCAGATGACGGGATAAAGAGTCAAGGACTCAGTCCATCTCCCAGTTCTTTTAAGAACTTAAATATGTCCTAAATACAAGTATCGTTGTGCATTTTTTATGTTGGTGTATTGGTGTAGCGTCTCGAGAGTAAATAAGGTGTCCTTCGGAAAAACAAGTGTTTTTTAGATAAAATAAATATACTGCTGGTCTTTTATGCGATAAAAGTATTTAAGACCTATTGACTCGGTAGTAAATAATGTTCTTTTCGGATCGAAACTTTCGTGGAGTTCTTATTAACTCCCACTTAGCGTAGTTTGTACGAATCTCTAAAAATATTGTTTTTATACGTTTTTTAAATATTTTTTGAATCAAGATTTTTAAAAAAAATTAAATAATTAACTGTAAGTTGATTATGAAAATGTTTTGAAAAAATATATTAAAAATTTTTTACAAATATTTTTGCAAACTCCCTTCAATCTTTCACATCGTTTAATAAAACTTCTAAATGAATCCAATATTTTTAAAAATATTTTATTGTGAGTGTTCTTCTGATACACTGCTCTCTCATCATTCCAACTGTGGATGACACTGTCCTAGATCGCTCTTCACCCGATATCCGACTCCCATCCACCATCACCATCGGTGTGGGACACATTCCTGATACCAGAAATTGCTTCCTGTAACGTGTGACCACTATGTCCCACGAGAATACATAAACACGTACAGCAAGTACCTGTCAATTTATCCTATTTTCTTGACATGAGATCTTGTGACTTTAATTCTTCACCGAAGTTATAGAACCATAATATTATACATAATGTAGTTGCCTGTGGACAGACGAAATTTTAAATTTCGCCAGAAATTTAAATATTTAAAGTTCAGGCCAGAGGTGAGAAAAAAACATGCATACGGACAAGCATAGCACATCTAATTGCCGCTTAAGCATAGCACATCTAATTGCCGCTTAAGCATTTTCTTCAGTTACTTCTGTTAACTGCGTGTGTTCTAAGGCCAGTTTGCGTATTTTATGGGATGAAAAAATGAATTTTTTGGAGTAAAAGCATCGTAACCCCCCACCTTTAAGAGTGACTAACTTACTAACAATTGAAATTCCTTATAAAAGTTCCTTATACAAACTCGAAATCCAATAAATACCAATTTATCTTTCTCAACCCCATCACCCCATTTTTCACGAAATATATCATTGGTCTATTACAGTAAAGTAACCTATTTTCTTAAAACTAATTTTGGTTACAATAGATCGGTTAATTTTATCTTCATAATGTACTATGTGTGGTCTCTGGCTAGTTTGTCTGTTTTAGAGAAGAAAAAACCTCGAGAATAATAATAAAAAAAAATCCTACCACTTCCGCATAAGACTACTTAATTCACGGCAGTTACAAAGCCCTAATAAATGTTCCTGGAACTCAAAGATCATTGTTACCATCTGCGCTACGGAGGCGTTTCGAGAAAACTATAAAGGAGGCGACTTATTATTATGCATTTCATAGACCTTCCAATAACAGAACAGGTGTTTGACAGAAGTATAAAGTAGTGCAGTCAAACGCCGTTAGATAAGAGAGTATAGACTCTAAAGAAAGGCTATAGATAGTTTAGATTACCGCCAATTATGTTATAAATAATGTATTTGGCTTTTCCATGCGATAGATAACTTCTCGCAGGATGGCGACTGCCTCACCTAATTCTCGCCATGACGCTGTATCGCATTATGATAAAGTCATGTATAATTGCAGGGAGTTTCCTCTGCTGACCAGAACCCTTTCGTTATGTGGGCTAAATGCTCAATACCAACTTCAACCTCCTTATGACCCGCTTACCCATTCTGCATCGCAATCGCCAGGGGGATCCTCCCATGCCATCTATCACGGCCTACTTGTTCCGCTCACACTGGGACTTCCTGTGATAGGAGGAGATCTGGGAGGGATTTTGGGGTGGATGCGAGAACACGTAGAATTTGGAATGCGATGAGGCAGGTTGGTCCTGTGGGTGGATGCTTTTGTGTCGAATTCTTTTTCTATGCTTATAATTACATCAATAGATACTTATCAAAATCATCGTGATTATCCAAAGAATCTCCTACTTGTCCAATACTTAATTTTCGTTCCTGGATAGAGAAGGAAGAAGATACAGCTACCATCATTGGAATTGTTATAGGAAGATTCAACCCCTCACGTTTTATAGTAAGGAGTTGAATCAGTTTATTATTATTATTATCAGTGGACCAGTTTTAGATGTTGAATAAAAATAAAATGAGACCAAAATGACAATAATGATATTAAAATCCGAGTTTCAAACATGACGAAATCAATGATGTTACAGATATATGCAAATCTTAATTTTCGCCTGTGATATTGACAAATGTTTGGTGTGCCTAAATCATCTCCTTAGCTCCAAGAAACGAAGGAGATAGACGAAGAAACAGTTCCTACTCATATGTGACACTCACCCCAAGGGGGGAGGGGAATTGTAGTAGGACCACCTCAGAGAAAGGTGGCACTGGGATCCTGAGCACTTCAGCCAACCTTCACTAAATGCGCTGCATTGATGGACACAGGTATAGTAGAAAAGGTGCTCTACCATTTCAATACGGGACAACCGTATTTACTCGAATACCTCTCATCCCAATTTTACTTTACGAAAAAAAGAAATTAAAAAGTTAGCATATACCTCGCACAAAAAAGTTTAAAACTTAAGAAATAGTGAATGTTTTTATAGAAGTTTGAGATATTTTGGAATTCGGTTGAAGAGAATCAGCATTTTAACTCAACAATCGTCGGCTTGCCTTTGTTGTTGAGTCGCGCGATCTTTTGTTAATAACGCACCGATCATATGCGCGACCGGAAGTATTGATAGTGAATAGTAGATACTTGGTAAGTCCTACCCATTTTCAGTTTTTTTTTTTTTTTAAATCATGGTGATCTTATGATAATGAAACTGTATGTTTTAATTTACAAAAGCATTATCGCTAAAGATTCAAATATATTGGGTTATGAAGGTGAGCTGCCGATCGCGTAAATAACATTGATAATTAAAATGCATTCATTTTATAAATAATATGAGCAATTATAAATTATAATGAATACTGAAAATTTTAATTATAAATGTCAATTTCATTTTTTCTGAAAACTTTAGTTTTCGAAAATCCCCGCATATATATATCTGGCACCACGATTTTTTAACCTTAATTTTTGGGATAAAAAGTGCGAGTTATATATTTATTCGAGTAAATTCGGTAGAGATATTGGGGGTCGTCCGTAAGCGACTCCCCCCCCCCAACTATTACACGAGAAGGCAAATATATACATTTATTATGCGCTATTATGTAACGAGTTGGCAAATAACATCATTTAGGTGACATGTAATTGATCTATTAAAATTCATTACATATACATTACATTACATATACATACGTATCAAATCTTAAAAATCGTCAGATGTTCTCTTGATATGAAAAATAAAGAGTGGTATCGAAGTTAACATCACATTATATAGTTGATTACCTAGATTCTACAAGATATAAATATTAAATCGTTTATTATATTTCACTTACAATATTTTTGTTTAACAATTATTTCTGAGCTCATTTAATTTTTAATATAAACTCGTATTTCTAGCGGAAGGAGTAACAACTCGCCCAGTATGCAACAGGGAAGGGAAAAAAAAAGTTGACAAAGATTTTGTGGCTGTGTTTACTTTCCACCCTAGCAAGTGTTAATAGAGACATTCACAGGAAAAAGTTCGTATGAAATCATTTGATTAAAATGTAAACTTCTTACATTTCAATGTTAAGTATAAGAGAAGTAGCTACAGTATAATTGAGCACAGAACACTTCTATCTGGCACCGTCAATGACGATGATAATGAAAAATATTAGTTTGTTCAATCGTATTCGAGGCTCAGTAGAGCACTGATCACAGCTTCCAACGATTATGTTAGAAGCTGTGATCAGTGAAGTAGTTTTCATGAAGCAGTTTTCACAACTAGATTTTGGTATTATTCTCTAAGTGCATTTTTTTTTTGTCTTGCATATAATTATTAATATTACAGGCAAATCGGTCAGAGAACACAGAGAATTGAAAATGTTATCGATAGGCTGTAGCTGGCGGAGTTTGTAGATGGAGGTAGTGGTGCTGTGTGGAAATGAAGGAAGTAGTGTAGACGGTGAGTTGTGGGAAGTAGGGTGTCCTCCCGCAATGAGTCTTTGCACTCCTAGGGAGTGTCACTTAATTTTTTTTATTTTTTATTTTTTTTTTTAAATTATTTCTCAGATAAATTACATACATTATATGAAGACAATTATGCATAACAAATACTTTCTCGTACATAAAGTTTTTTTTTAAATAATAATAATAACAATAACCGTTTACAACCTATATTATTATAATATTCATAATGATGATTATTACAGATGTTTCTTTGCAATTTTAACTCTATATATACAATATCAATGGATATAATCACTCTATATTGCATACTTTTGTTACAGTTATTACATGCATTTGATTACATATGATACATTACTTACGTTTGTATACATATGATACTTACATTACATACATTTGTTTACATATAATACATACATTAAATACTTTGGTTTACATGTGATACGTACATTACATGCATTTGGTTACATATGATACATCTTGGATGAGAACTGCTTTCATCCTCGAAGCTTATATGTAAGCTTCTCTGAGGATGACACCAGTTGGTTATTATGTATTGTTTTTTTTTTTTTTTGCTGTGTTGGGAAGCTACGAAATCTACGATTGAGAAATTCGAGTGCACGCACTCACACACACACACACACACACACACACACACACACACACACACACACACACACACACACACACACACACACACACACACACACACACACACACACACACACACACACACACACACACACACACACACACACACACACACACACACACACGCACGCACACACACACACACACACACACACACACACACACACACACACACACACACACACACACACACACACACACACACACACACACTAATTTGGAATGTATTGATGCGTCGCTGAACTGGAAGCCTGAACGAATATATTGTGTTTCATTAAGTTTGTGTGGTATTTTGGGTGCGTGTTTCTTGTTCATAGTATGTCCTTAAAGCTCTTTTCAGGCTATTGTAGTTTGTAAGGTTTCTGTATTCAAAAGGTAATTTGTTTATCATGTCTGGGATGTAGAAGTTTCGCGTGGCCTTTCCGTAGTGATTATTGTATTTATATGTGATATAATTAGTATGAGGTCTTGTTATACGGTATGTATTTCTGACTGTCCTGTAGTTGGCATCGAAATAATGTTTTAGCAAAGCTGCATAGTGACATAAATGTTTTGCTGTCAGTATTTTGTGTTCTGACATTGCAATGTATATAAGGTCGTTATTTTCTCTTTGTTCCCAAAAGATCAGTTTTATCATTTTGTACTGTAGCGACATTAATCTATTTAATTTGTAGGGTGTTTTTAGGCGTATGGCAACTATGTCTTTTAACCTGTAGAGTTTGCCACTTATTGTTCGGAGGTTGTTGTGTAGATGGTTTATGTGGCTATTCCAGTTCATATCTGCATCGAAGTAAATTCCAAGGTATCGTATTGTTTCAACCTGAGTGATTGTAGTGGTTTTGCTGTTCTGTGTGTTTTTTATGTTGGAAAGTGGATGTTGGATGGTCATATATTTGTTATCAACTGGTCGAGTCAGTGGATTTCTGAATATCATTAACTTTGTCTTTTCTGAGTTTAGGTGTATGAAGTTTTTCGTGAGCCAGTCTATGATCAGATTTATGTCATGTTGCATATTTGTTTGGGCTATGCTTGCGTTATTATGGATGGATATTATTGCTGTATCGTCTGCGTATTGGAATATCTTACCTTTGAGTGGTAGCTGATTAATATCGTGCGTGTAAATGTTGAATAGAGTTGGGGAGAGTACAGCTCCCTGTGGTACTCCACAGGTTACTGGTAGCTCTCTGCTTCGGTTTGACCCGATACGTGTGATATGCTTTCTATTTTGAAGGTAGTTTGTAAACCACCTGTGAAGAGGCCCGTCTATTCCAAAATGCCTCAGCTTTTCTAACAAGGTTTGATGTTTAAGTGTATCGAATGCTTTAGTTAGATCAATAAAGACTACCATGGCAATTTTTTTTTTTTTTTTTTTTTTGTCTAAGGCGGTATTAATTACGTCTGTAAATGATAACAATAATAATAATTTTTAATCTTGGGTGAGTTAAATAGCATAATTTCATACGGAGGTGAGAGGGTTACTTCCTCTGGCAAAACAGACAAACCAACCTGAGAACACACGCAATTTGCATAACATACTAGCTTCATAGCCTTAATTATTTTGGCCATAATATCAATCGATATAAGCCACCCCGCACTTTTCCTATTCTCTTCCCTTTGTTTATCAGAATGGTCTTCTCCATCTGACCGTAAATTCAATCCGCGTTTTGGTTAGTAACAGTACACTGCGTTCCCGTTTTCCATTTCACAAACTCAGTACTGCACAAATCAGCAAAACTTCAAAAGCATCTTCAGTGGCGTTCTGATAACCTTATTGAATTCATCCAAAAAATTAGGTTTTTCTTTTTGGTTCAAAGCATTACTTTACCTCTGAACAACTGTGAACTCTGCAAATTACAAATTCGTCGAAACATTCCCACACTTGATGTCCTTAAGGGCTCCATAAAAATACTTGACTTGGTACAGAGAGAGAGAAAAAATAAACATTTAGTTTCTGCTGCTTGCATTTTCTACATATATTTCCATTCCAAATGCTTCTCAGTCGAACTCCAGATTTTTCTTGCTGTTCGTCCGCTTCTTCTATACTGATGTAGATCAATATCTTTTCAACTTTCTGTAATACAAGATCTGTTCAAAACATTCACAGACAATGATTATTATAAAGAAACTGGGCACACTAGCGTACTGTTTTGTACTCAGATATGTTTATAGATACATCGTCACATGAAGAAAGAAGCCCAAAGTCACCGAGTGACCTCAGTCACCCGCAGTGCTTTCATGAATCACTATGAATTTTTTTCTTTTTTGAGTGACCCGATGTCAGAAAGTAATTAATACATCAAGTTTTGCAGATAATACTTGGGGAAAAAAACAACAATCCAATATTTAAAACAGCTTCCAGGAATGATGCTTAAGCCACTGGAAGACATTCTAGTAGTTCAAAAGGTTTAAAGATGGTCAAACTTTGACTAAAGATTACCCTCGCTCTGAACGACCATCGACATCCCGCACCCAGCCCGTGTTCGCGAAAAGGTCATCAGCACTCGGCGAAACCTGTGAAACAGTAACTGAGTTGGAACCTGCCACAAAATTCCGACTAAAGGTTTAGAAATAAGGAGGATCGTTACAAAGTTGGTGCCAAGACTTCAGATCTTTCAACCCGTGAGTTTCTGGCTGTAAAAAACACCGCAGTCGCACCTCACCCATATTCACATTTGGTTTCCTGGTACTTGTTTTTTATTCATTAAGCTAAAACCGTACTTAAAGGCCATTCCTTTAGAACAGTTCCAGAGATCCTTCCAAAAGTAAGGCAAACCTTCAAATACGAAGAGAATATTTAAGGTGTGTGTGTGGGGGGGAGAGGATGTTTCTATAGCTCATAAACGTTTGTATATATTTTAAATAAATTATGTCTCGGAAATTTTTAAACGGACCTCGTATATTAGTATCTGTAAATTCTGTACACAAGTTGATTCTTATAATTATCCGTAAACACTTCAAATATTAATGTTGTAAGTAAGAAATCACCTGTGTGCAAAATGTACTGTAAAAATAATTTATTTTTCAAAAAATAAAACTATAATTTATATTTTATTAAATAATTGAAATAATTTTCAAGAAACTTATTTAAAAAATTTTTCTAAACCTAAATATTTTCACAAATTTCAAAAATATTTCGTACACCTTTAAATTTTCAGTATCATAATATTATAATAAATTGTCACAAAGAGAGGGTCACAAAGAGATATTGGGGAATCCAATACCCTTGGAATGCAATGTTGTGGCCAATGAAGTTCTAACTGAGGCTATTGCTGTTACCCTCCTGCCATGATCAGAGCTTTAATAGTTCAATAACACCTTATCCCTACACTGTCCTCTACAGATAACGGGGAAGATGAAAAGCATTCTTGCTTCGCCCCTTTAAGCCAGTCCTTATCCAAGGACTATAAGGGTCACAAAGAGAACTTAAGAATGAGTCCTTTTTAGGACTTCCAGGGTAACAATTAGCAATGCTGAACCAAGGAAGTTAACTGAGGTTCGGCTGTTGCTGTTATCCTGGGTGATGAGTTTTTGAGTTCGCTCCCATAGGGTTTTTGTCTTAAGGGAGCACTTTGAGTCTCCGGGGAAGGTGTTCTCCAGCACGGCCCGCTGAGGGGTTCTTGTCGGTGAATTATTTTCCTCGGAATTTGAGCGGTTCTGCTCAGTCGGGGAGCTAGGACGGGGGACCCGTCACTGAGTGGAACCAACGCTGAGATATGGACGGTCTTTCACCCACTATGGAGTGGCCTAGAGATCGTCCGATTTTTTGAGATTTTACCCTTTACTTACTAACCAGGGTAACAAATGGCAATGTTGTAGCCAATGAAGTTTTAACTCAGGCTTAGATATTGCCGTTACCCAGCCATGACTAGAGCTACTTAGCTCAATAACGCTCCATCCACACAGATTTACTTCATTCAGATGACGGGATAAAGAGTCAAGGACTCATTCCATCGCCCAGTTCTTATAAGAACTATAAGATAAGGGTCACAAAGAGAGAGAGAAAAAAAAAAAAAGGAAACTTCACATGAAATGGATAGTCGACCGTGAGATGCGGTGATTAATACCCTTGGAGGGTAATGGATGGCAATGCTGTAGCCAATGAAGTTCTAACTGAGGCTCGGCTATTGCTGTTACCCTGCTGCCATGATCAGAGCTTTAATAGCTCAATAACACCTTATTATCCCTACACTGTCCTCTACAGATAACGGGGAAGATGAAAAGCATTCTTGCTTCGCCCCTTTAAGCCAGTCCTTATAAGAAAGGGAAAAAAAAAGAACAGAAGTCGGAAACAAAATCAGGACAATCCCAGGTAATGAAGAACTCCGAAGTTAAAAACGAAGGGTTTTTCGAGGGCTATTCACAAAAACTGCTTACTTCTTTCCAGCTGGCAAAACAAAAAAAAAAAAAAAAAAAAGTGGGAAGAACCATTATTTTCAGGAAAATAATCTGCAACTTTGAAATCCAACAATAGTATATCAGTTAGATTACTCAAGTCGCAGTCCCGTCTTCCAAGTCATCCAAAATAAGCCAGAAAAACCTTGAACATTCTGTTACCGTTGAGCTAATCCAACGTTAAGTGCTAGAAGATATACCATGCCACCGAGAAACCAACTTGTCCTACAGCATATCCTGGACCACTGACTAAAACTAGTCACGCTGCAGTAACTAACACACACTTCATACAACAACAAGAACAAAAATCTTCCATGATAAACAACTTTAAGTTTTAGCATAACACAAGGTAGAATTACCCAGCCTTGTAATATGTGATCAAAAGAAAGCCTTTGACTACAATGAGCATCCTTATTTTTTCAACTGCTTGTGGTTTCAATCCCAGCATCAAGTTATTGAGATGCTATATAATAATAATGCTTACTTATGACTAATTAAAAAATAAATTAAATATAAATAACAGACTCACCACTTCCATGATAAACAACAACAACAACAAAAAAAAAAAAAAAAAAAAGAAATAAAGCCGTCCGCTATGTGTCCTGTTACACTATTCGAAAACCACCAGAGCAATTCCTCAAATATTCACACACTCTCTCTCTCTCTCTCTCTCTCTCTCTCTAATTAAGATCCTTATTTTTAATATAAAAATAAAGACTCCATAGGTCAGTCGGTATTAACAATGGTGAGAAAGCTTGGGTTCGATTCCTGTCCATGACTTTATCAAACTTTTATCAAATCTTTTCGACTAAAGGTGAGTCATGCTATCTCATACGGAGTCAGCCGGATTTTTTCTACCCGGAAATTAGGATTTTTTCATTCCTCCGAACAGGCTCACTAGCCAGAAGAACACACGCAAATTTTAGACATGGCAACAACGCTGATAGAATTAACCCACCAATCATAAGATATCATATTACTTGGCCCTGAGAGGCCATTGAGTACTAACATGAGAGGAAGATGAGATGGGATGGTGGGCTTTTAATATATAATTTGTTCGTTGTCGATTAAGACAGATTTGGCATCACGATTTTACGAACTATCCCACATCAATTTCCATCTTTAATCACATCCACGATGTGTTTTCTCAATATGCTTCAAATTGTTAATTTAAAAATTTTAAACTCTTTGATGTGTGTACGATATCGAGATATCTTTTATCCCTTCAGAGACGGTTTTTCAATTCGCAGTTCGTATCCATTCTCTGTTATCTTATACAGAAGGTTCAAGGAGAGCTAATAAGCAATTGCTTTTTCTTCTATCCTCCCTTATGTAAATGCCTTAAGCGTAACAGTTTATTAGCAGGTGGAGAGTCAATAAATCATTCAAGATTCTCTGCATGCCCTCATTGGTTGCTTTAGTTCAATATCAGTCACTAGTCATTGTTCTTGATATGCTTGATTTACTGCCATAACATCCATTCTCTGTTCTCGTTATCAGCATGTAATGAGGCTTCCTTTTTGTTACATCCGGGCTCTTTTGCCTTCTCACATATAATAACAGACCGCAAAATTTCTTCCTTTTTTTTTTTTTTTTTTTTTTTTTTACCTCATACCAGTGCTCGACCGCAGAACCACGTGCTACGGCCCATCTCACGGTCACCTGTTTTCCTAGTGCCGAATCGTTAAATGAAGACATCACGTCTTGAGAACTCCGTGTGTGGCCTGTGAGCTACCCTTGCAGGGAGGTGATACGGACTGCTCAGGTTGTCTGGGAGCGAGTAATTATCTGTCACTGCATACTATCTGCTTTCAACGGAACAAAAATTGTCCGCCACGGTCTAGACGGTAACTTGCTTCAAGTTTTCGAATAGCAGATTATTTATTAACCTGTTCCGATTGATAATTTCTGTTTTTATGTGGTGCCCTCTAGTGTGATTAATGTGAGTGATACTTAGCATGCTCAACCGAGAAGATAAGTTGGTGAATGGTGATATTGGGGTTGTCTTAGAAGCATTCCATAGGCTGGGGAAGGGGGGGGGATAGGAAGGATTGATTCATTTTCTCATTGTGCTAACCAACCAGCCAGCCAGCCAATACCACTTGCGCTACACAGAGCGAACTCATGACTTTATGTACAGCCCACTGGGTGGTCTTTTGACGTGCTTACTTGTTGCGCACGACTGGTGAAAACAGCCAAGTACAGCATTATTTGTTTTCTTTTCTCGTTCAGGAATTTCTCCTTCCAAGATACCGTAGTTGCTACCTCACCCAACCTTTTCGCCCCCTTTTTTTATTAGGTACATTTTTTGCAACAATGTATAAACACCTACGACGATTAACTTGTCTGTCTCTCAGTCCCTTCATCTGTAGGTTTATGAAATTCCTGTTTGAGCGGATGGATTTTGATGAAATTTGTTATGTAGGATTTTCACTCAAATGTATCTAGATATTCGAACTTTAGTTAAGTTTGCATTATTCTGAATCATGTGGTCATGCAAAAATGCGAAATTAGGTGCAGTGTGTCACAAAATTCCAAGAAACGTCGTTCATTATTGTCGAAACAATTTTAGGCAAGCCATAAAGCGCTGCCAAAGATGTTAAGAAAAAAAGTTCCCAGACTGGCCGGAAGAGGGAGCATGCAGTTGGCAGTAGCACAACGTGTTGCCGATATCTATTGTTATATTGTTTTAATAAAATTACTCTATTGACAATGGCCATTATAGTTTATTTATTTATTTTTTATAGAAATAAATTTACGAAATAAGGATGTAGAAATCTTAGGAAAGAATTTATACAAACTTTAAAAAATGAAAAAAAAATTAAAAAAATAAAACTTGATGTAACACATACACCAACATATAATATATATATATATATATATTAGTTTAAATGACTGATACCGAAAAGTAAAGAGGTGGCATGGTTTATTTATAAAGATACTACTAGTTTACTAGATTCGTTGAATGGATCAACTTCTTTAGGTATCACAATATACAAAATATTAAGAAATATACAAAAAATAACAGACTTAAAAATTGCATTAACACCGTATAGGTATTTCCTACAACAGGACTAGAGCCAGCGCTCTCTCTAGCCACGTTCTTTTTCCAGTTAACTCAGATGAAGGCCGCCAACGCATTGTGGACTGGACACAAACTTCTAATATCCATGTGTACTATGATGAACTTGAAAGAAAGATTGTCGAATCTAGAGAAATTACCTTAGATTCTTTTCATATCAACAACAGCCTAAGTTTCAATCTCTCTGACGCTCACGTTGTCTCTGTTCAATACTGGCGCACTCGTGATAGCACGCAGTCAACTTTTATTTGAAACTCAAGCTCGCATTACTGTTTTCAAAATGTACTACTGTCTTTTGTACTTGTTCTGTTAATGCAATTTTAAAGTCTCTGTTATTTTTTGTATCTTTCTCTGATCGTAATACATGAAGAAGTTGATCCATTCAACGAAACTAGTAATCTCTTTTTAAATAAACCATGTCGCCTCTTTATCTTTCGGTATCAGTCATTTAAACTAATTTAGAATATTTTCTACCGAGTAAAAATGAACAATCAAAATGAAGAAAACACTATTTGTAACCAAGTTAAACATGTTTTTTTTTTTTTTTTTTATTCAGTTCAGGAACTTGCTGGTATAGTAAATTGTATGTCCTATTAACAACCTTTATAGATTATTTTGACATTTAAATTAACATTTATATGACATTAATGCTATCCTCTTCTTACGTAGGTCAGTCGGTAGCAACGATACCCCCTTGAATGAAAAAAAAATTCGGTTGGAATTCCGTCTAGACCTTAAAGAATATTTATGAGAAGATCTATAATCCCCCCACCTCTTTCTCATAACAAAAATTTTCATCGAACACAGTCTTCTGGTTGGAAAATGGGTACACTATTCATACACCCAACTAGGCCAGCAATGATTACAACCTCCTGGTATGAAGTACGCAACACACCGGACGTTATACTGACTATAAAAATTTCTCCGAACCTGTGTCGACAGACTTAGTTTCTTCTTTAAAAAAAATAAAATAAAATTGAAACGAACTCGCTAAACTCTGGCGAATAAACTGCTCTATTTTGAGCTGAACTACCGGACGCTCGCAGCGGCGGTGTGTGGTACTAAGACTACGAATAAAAAAGAACTTCAATCTGGTCACTGTAGAATATAAAAAAAATTAATCCAGAAAGAAATAATAATAAAGTATCACATTCAAAAAATGTTTAACTTGAAATCAGCAAAATGCCACACACATACACACACACACACACATTCATGTAATATATATATATATATATATATATATCTTATAATACATTAATTTCCTGTCGATGGTACATTTGTAAATAAACGAGATTATATCTATTCATGATAATTACTCATATAAAATAATTTAAAAAATATAATATGATTTTTAATTATGATAAAAATGTTTTAATATTTTTAATATTTTCAAAGAGCTTTGTATAAATTACAAGACACTAATAGGAAATTTGAATTAACTAGTAATATAAGAAAGATAAAATGTAACTATTAGGTTATCCCAAACTTGGTTTCTATGAGTTTTAAGTGTATCTCTTACTGCCCCATTCAATCTATTAAGAAGAACTGTTTTGTCCTGAGGAGCGCGAGTGTTACGAAATATCTTCCTAGCTCTGCGCTTCTCTCTGATCAGGTTCATAATATCATCAGGCAGACGACCAGGTTTGTGGAAGGTTGCAACCGTTATAGCAGACTTAATCTGTTGGGTGAGGCTAGTCACTGCAGATTCCACATCTTCTGCTGTGCATATGTGAGGGACAGGTCCAATTTGATCCCTAAGTGCTTTAGACAACCTCTCCCACGATATGCCTGAATGAGAGGGAGGAGAGAGGTGTTCTTCTTCTCCCAATTGTAGTAGAATTGGATTGTGATCCGATGACAACTCGTTTACTGATTTAAGGCTGTACTGAAGTTTAATATCTTGAAGGATAGCTATATCCAGGATGTCAGCGGTGCCAAACGTACTGAGATGAGTTGGTTCGGTAGGTCCAGCCACAACAGCATAGTTTGATCCTGGGTAGTTGGAAAAGATGCGGCCATTTTCATTGGTAGATTTACAGTTTCAGGCTGGATGTTTGCATTGAAGTCTCCAGCGATGACGACCGGTCCTTTAACTCCAAGGATAGCATCCAGATCTGAGGTCAAAAATGTCTTTAATGGAGGGTTGTTAGCAGAAAAAATTTTAAGGTTTCCAATTGTGTTTGTGAGGACATTAATTCCTGTGATTTCAAGGTTGGTTATTGAATGATGGTTGATATAGTTTTTGATAAGGATGGCTGTACCTCCACCTCTATACCCAAGTCTGTCGTTTCTGTAAATCTGATACCCTCAGATTTTTAGGTTGTCAGCAGGCCTCAGGTGAGTTTCATTGATTAGAAATATATCTGGGTTATATCTATTATTGAATTCCTGGATTTCCAACACTTTTTTTTTGATACCGTTGGCGTTCCAAGCGATAATCCTAAGCGAATCTGGGGTGATTTTTTTCCTATGCATCAGAGAGTGGATAATATGGATTGGGTTTCCTGTAAAAAGCTTTTCATAACACTTGGTGATGGATTTGAGTTGCTAAAATCCTGCAGCATGTTTGCAAGAGAAGAGGTGACAATAGCTGATAGATTTGAATGTGGATTAGCCAGGTTCTGGGTTTGTACTATCTGTTTGGAGCAGGCCACATCAGCATATGTTCTCGCTTGATGTTGAAGATTCATTTTCTTAAAGAGCTCCGTTAATGATGGGCGAGCACCTGTTGTCATGTTCTCACTGTTGGAGAACTGAGGAGCCTGAACTTCACGAACTTTCGCACTAGATGACGAGGTAGATTGATTATTTGGATCGTTCCATCTGTTTTTAGGGTGATTATTAATTAGCAGGGTGAGGACCCCCACAATTAGCGCACTTAGCCGGGGTGGATTTTGGCTTGGCGCAGGTGTTTGTGGGGTGATTCTCGCCACATTTTAGGCATCTGTACTGGGCTTTGCATAGCTTCTGGGCATGGCCAAATTTTTGGCATCTGTGGCACTGCCCAGAAGATGCTCTCTTTCTCAATGGTTCTGGGGTGATTTTAAGTCCACAGATTGATTTTAGATTGTATATGTCTTTGTAAATATTATGAATTTCTACTAAGACTAGAGGCATAGGTGTCTTATTTGATCTGAACATTCTAGTGACCTATATTCAGGACGAGCACACTGCTCATAAATTTTACCCTCACTGTAACCACAACAGATTGCGGGGAATATGAAAAGCATCTTGCTTCACCTCTAAAGACATAAATATCAATTGTCAATTGTCTATTAGGTTAAGGTGGAAAGAAAAAACTTGGGAGAGTAATGGATGACAATGCTGTAACCAATGAAGTTCTAACTGAGGCTCGGCCGTTGCTGTTATCCCCTGGGACGTTGAGTTTCGAGTATTTGAGTTTCGCTCTCTTAAGGTTTTTGCCTTGAGGGAGCAAATTTGAGTCTCCAGGGAGGGTGTTCTCCTGCACGGCCCGGTGAGGGACTTTGTCGGTGGATGCGTTTCCCTGGAATATGAGCGGTTCTGCTAGGTGGTGGGGGAGCCTGTCACTGAGTGGAGCCAACGCTGAGCTGGACGGTCTTTCGGCCACTATTGAGTGGTCTAGGGATCGTCCGAATTTTTAGGGTTGCCTTTACTTAAATATCGGCAATGATGTAGCCAATGAAGTTCTAACTGAGACTCGGCTATTGCTGTTACTCTCCTGTCATGATCAGAGCTTTAATAGCTCAATAACACCTTATCCCTACACTGTCCTCTACAGATAACCGGTAAGATAAAAAGCATTTTTGCTTCGCCCCTTTAAGCCAGTCCTTATAAGGACTATTAGGTTAAATATGGAAAGTTGATATTGCTGGATACGTAAAATTGCATATTGTAAATTGTAAAGCAAAATTTACATTATAGCTAGCTAAGTAAGTTGCATTATATGGTTGTGAGTCCTTGACTCTAACAAAACAAGACATGAAAAAGTTAGAGGCATTTGAACTTCGGTGCTGGAGGAAAGATGATGAAAATTATTAGTTGAATAGAAAGAAAAAG
The DNA here is from genome assembly GCF_054136105.1 of Typopeltis vanoorti. Lineage (NCBI taxonomy): Eukaryota > Metazoa > Arthropoda > Arachnida > Uropygi > Thelyphonidae > Typopeltis > Typopeltis vanoorti. The sequence goes on from NC_143569.1 coordinate 60,375,721, forward strand.
TAATGAAGAAGTTCTAAATATAGTTTAAGAAGAGCGGTCATTAATGAAACACATCAATAAGAGAAAATGAAGCCTAATTGGACACCATTTGAGGCATGGGGCGACTGATTACAGAAATAATGGAGGGACCAAATAAGAAGATTTGGAGGGACCAAATAAGAAGGAAAGAGGCCACGAGGCAGACCAAGAATTTTATATATAAATAACATAATGATGCTAACTGGCGCTAAGAGTTATGAAGAGATAAAATGGAGGTCACAAGGCAGGATGTTATAATGTGCTACTATAATTATCAATCTTCGGATTGATGCGCCAAAGAAGAAGAAGAGCCAGCTAAAAATGTTAAGGTTAATCCAAAAAAAAAAAAAAAGTATGGTAGGATAATCGAAAGGAATTTACCATAACATGTTCACCTGAAGCAATTTTGAATTATCCAGCTGCGGTTGCAGGACTTGAAAAGTATTTTGAAAGTACGTATGAATATAAGCTAGTAAGAAGAGGAATTGTTCAAAGGACAAGACTTAATAAAGAATGAGGACATATTTGTTAGTGTAAATCACTTAGCAATTGATAAGACTGGAGGTAGGAATGATATTTCTCCCTTGATAATAAACAAATGCATGTTAGGGTTAATCAATGAATCGCTGATTAGGAATAGTTTCATCTGATTGGAATTTTGAAAGGGTTATGAAAATTCGAATTGGCGGATAATCACATAAAAAGGAGAATTAAAGACCAGTAAGTCTTGTTAGTGTTATTGACAAAGTAGTGGGGAAATTACTTAGGGATCGTATCCTCCGGATGTTCTTGACAGCGTTCATTTATCCAGAACGCATGGCACAGTTTCTTCAAGTAGAGAGAGAGAGAGAGAGAGAGAGAGAGAGAGAGAGAGAGAGAGAGAGAGAAGATCGTTTATGACAAATCTGCTTACTTCTTATGAAGAATTCACGAGAAAAATAGATCGAGGTTATGGATACGAAGTAATTTATTTGGCTAGTGTTCCATATACAGTAGCGAACAAATTAATCCAAACAAGCCGAATTTTCGTGAAGTTTTTGGTTGGTTTTTGTTTCAGTTCACAATAATTTTGGTTTTGGTTTGCTATTTTCTAGTTTGGTTTTAGTTCACTGTTTTGGTTGAGTGTTACGTGTTTTAACTATTTTACGATGTTCATTTATAGTGTTGTGCGTTTTTAATAGTGTAAACAAGTTGACATTCGTATTGTTTGATTCATTTTGTGTAACTGTAAAATAAATCCATTTCCAAGAAAGCGTTCAAAAATATGAAAAAAAATAAAAAAAACGCGTTTTTAATTTTTTTTTCCTAAAAAGTTATCAGTATCAGTTGGAGGTGACATTACTAAGATATCCGCAAAAGATGAGCTCGCCCATCTCCACTACGCTGAGCAGACATCTTTTGGAGGAGAGGGGGAGAATAGGGGTGATGGGGTTAGGTGGGGGAGCATTGCAGGAAAGACCTCTGTCATCCTCTTGACGACCTTTTCACTCTTCCACCACCAAATGCTATTTTTTTTCCATATCCCAACAATTTCGGACATATGAGTGAGAGAAATAGTCACATGGTCTAACATCAAAAACACTTTTTGAGGATAAAATACTTAACATAATAAGGACAAATAATATAGAATGCCCTTTGAGCCACAGAGATAAGATTTGCCCTATGATGTCTCAAAGTAAGATAATCAAAGTAAGATGATTCACGGACAGATGATTCATGTCCGTGAATCATCTGCGCAAAAGTTTCATTTTGGAAGGAACGGTGAGGGTTAAGGGTCAGGTAAACAGTACTATAAGGAAAAACAAATGAGTCAAGTGTCTTTGCAGTTACGGCAATTTGTTCATCCCGTGCAGCTATCGTATTGTGGTGATTGGTATCCAGGAAAGTAAAGTAAAATAATGGGTGAGCCACAAAAGTCATTGAAATTTTCTTTCTTCAGGAAAATAGCACAAGACAAAACTCTTCACCTAGCTCTAAAAGGATAGAAACCGATTATTATTTTAGAAGACACATACATTGTGATGTATTTATCCAGGACCACTTGGGAAAAGTTATGCAGGAAGTGGTCTGATATCCTCGGCTACTTGCAAAGAAGAGTTGACTATGAAATGGACCTTGGTGAGTGTTATATTCTGAAATGCCAAGATGGAGAACTAATACTTGATGATACAGGAGCTGATAGAAGTAAAGTATTTTCTATTAGTTGTGAAGAAGCTGAGAGATTTTCACCAAAAATGTATGACATTGATAATCATTTACTATTTTGGGAAACTGATTTACCATCTATTCGTATCATGGGGAAAATTATTGCTAATCATTTAAATTCATCAATGGTAAAATTAGACTTTCAAGATTTTATCCAATTCGAAAAAGATTCTTTATTTTGGGACATTTACGAACAATTTACAAAAACTGTTTGTGTATATTTGCTGACAAAAGAATACAGAGAATGTTTAGGGAGGCATAGTGTCATTTCCAGACTAACACAATATCAAATGTATGGAAGTGTGATTACCATGGTATCTCATTTAAAAACTCTTTTGCATGACCAGCTATTTTGATGTAATGTAACCAAGAAACAGTGAGTAACAAAAATTTTATTCATCAAACTCTTTGGAAAATGTTAAGAGTCTAAACTAAATATTGTGAAATATTTTTAGGTAATTACATGTTTCGAATTTTTCTCAGTGAATATACTTGTAAATAGTATTTCCGCAAAATAAAAAATGCATTTATAAACTTAAATGAACAAAGATATGTGCTTTTGTTGTTGTGTTTTTCCACAGTGAATTTTTTACTCAGTTATTCTAATTACAACTTGATATTTAAATCCACAACTTTATATCTTAATGCAATTCTGTTTAATTATTTTAAAAAATCACAACTGTGAAATTAATGCCAGGAATGGGGAAAAAAGTGTTGAAAACTGATATCCATGTATTGATTATTTTAGAAATTGTCTAATGCCACCTATTGACATTGTTTGAGTTATCTGAAAACAATTCGTTCACATAATCGAAAATCCGAACTGTTAGAATTTGGTTGTTTTACAGAGAGATAGCAGATAATTAACCCAAAATGTGACTTTAACTCTTAAAGTTTGGTATAGAAAAAATGTTTGTACTCTCCAGATAACACAAATTCAGATATACAAATTTTACCTTTCCCCACACATAGTAAGATAAAAACACACCAACAGTATATCCAACAGCATGTGAAAACATGTCGTTGAGTCATCTGTGCAAAAGGTTCATTTTTGAAGGAACTGTCAGGGTAGGGCATAGTGAGGGTAAACAGTACTATAAGAAAATACCATAGAGTCGAGTGACTTTGCATTTAAGGTAATCGTTCATCCACTGCCGCTGCTGTTTTGTGTTGTTGTGTTTTGTGTTTGGTAATGTAAAAATAATGGGTGAGCCACAAAATTCTGTGAAAGTTTCTTTGTGAAAAGTTCTAATTGTTTAGAATTTTGTAACAGAAAGTTAACATAAAATATACGATCAGAGCTAATAATCAGTGAAATAATAATAATAATAATAAATAACTATTTATTTGTGATGCCATATGAAGTAATCTGAGAAGGAGAAGAATGAAGGAAAAAGTTTTTGAAAAATCGACAGTGGGTGAAAAATACGAATTTCCAGTTATCATTGGGATAACTGATTGCCAATTTCTTTTGAATAAGAATTCAAATTTATTTCCTAAAGAAATTTGTATTTCTGATGGAATTATTGTAAGATATGTTTTGATAAAATCACCTTGTAGTTGGAAAAAATTACCTGAAAGAGTTAAAAAACAGAATTCTTGGTTAATAAAATATAACCATCAGCTGAAGTGGGAAATTGTTTCACCATCTCTGGACAAACTAAGAAAATGGATGATAGAATCAACATGCAAATATCAAATATTACTCGCCAAAGGAAGAGAAAAATCAAAAACATTAATGAGTTTAATAGGGAGGCCTGTTCTTGATTTAAATGAAATTGGATGCCCAAAACGTGAAAACATAACGTGTACTTTTAAATGCTTTTGGAAACATAACGAAAGATTCTGTGCTTTCAATAATTCTCAGAAGTAAATGTATTGGTTTCAAAAAAATAAATATGCAACCCTTAATTTTACTACAGTAATAAATTCCCAACGATCACCAAAACCAAATGAAAAATTAACTTTCAGATCAGAGTCACATTGTCAAAAACCACATGATGGCAATTCCACAAGCAAGGAAGAACCTTGATGTATTTTTCAATTTATTTATTTTCTGTATGTTAGATTCAGTAAATACAATTTGTAAATAATATTTCATTCAAATAAAATGTGTAAATTTAAATGAGCAAATTGGGTGTCGTTGATGTGTTATACAAATTTAAGTAAGACCATAACATTTTTTTTCCTTGTGAAATTTCATGCCACAAAGTAACCAGAGACTTTTTTTTGACTCAGTGAATTAAAAGTCTTATTTGTTCATTCAAGCCCTCAAATATTTCATGAAACTGTCAACTCTTGGAAGCAAAAGGAATAATCGGGTATTAAATTAATAGCCAGAATTTTAGTGGAGAAGATTTCACCTGAAAAGTTACAATACTGTAAGAATTTGGCTATCTTACAGAGCCATTTAATAATATTACAGTCAAATAAAAGGTAACAGAAATTAACAAAGTATTTATTACAGAGCTAATATTCATTTGAAATAATAAGAAATAACTATTTATTTGTTGTGCTGGCAAAAGAAATTTCTAAAAGAAAACACAATGGCGAGTTCAAAATCTTGTTTGTCACATATCCGTTACTTAAAATTACTAATGCTAAAAAAAATAAATAAAATAAATAAATTTCAGTTACAGAAATAGGTTAAGAGCAGAAGGAATTGCAGGTACAATTAATAGTCAATATTGGTTTTAAAAAAATAAATGTAAGCATTAATTTACTACAGCAATAATTTCCCATGGGAACGAAGAATGAATAATTTTAGGATATGTGTCATCACAATCATGTGAATGCTAATCACTTAGTCATATGTCAGTATTTGAGAACCATCCAAACTTGGGAAAATGATACCTTTTGAAAAATACCGCAATTTACGGATGGGACTCATGTCAACTTCATGAAAGACCCCTTTGAAGAAAACCGCGATTTGTAGTAACCGCTTGCTAAGGGGGGGGGATATTGCTCATGACGATAACATAGCATCTACAGGCAGAAATCCAAAGGAAGTAGCACTCAATTATTTCAGGTTACAGTATTTACAGAAATTTGGTTCTTTGTGGTTTTTGTGTTTGTGTTGTGGTGTGGATATACAATTCAACTGTTTTGGAATATTTTTTGGAATATTATTTAGAAGAGCCATTCTGGAAAGCTGTAAATAATTTTAAATTATCATGAGAATTTCTAGAATATATACAAAAGATTTTGTAATCCATTTAACTGTCCGTTTATTTTAATTTATTTATTTTAAAATGCCGTAGAGACACCAGCATATAATTAAATTATTCAGAAAAGCTCGAAATACTGTCGGCGTGTAAACTTAAAAGAACAAACAGTGTCGTTTATGTGTTATATATGTTTAAGTAAGATCACTTTTGAAATCACCGTGAATTCACACAAGATTTGTTTATTTATTTATTTATTGAACTTTAAGATCTTAATTTAGACAAATCAAAATATTCCGATGAATTATGAATAAAATATGAACTTGAATTAGAATATGAATATAGAAGAAAATACGGATGAGCTATGGAAAAAAAAGTGTGTGTTTAAGTGTATAATTATTTATTCAGAAAAGCTCGAAACACTGCCGCCATCACGACTTTCTCTAAGAATTCCCACCCTTTAACAGGAAAGAAATACCCCAAAATGTATTGGAAAATTAGTACAGCCATCTATAGAAGAAAAAAAAAGTGTATGTATGTTTAAGTAAGGTCACTTTGGAAATTGCAGTGAATTCACACACGATTTGTTTATTTATTTATTGAACTTTAATATCTTAATTTTAGACAAATCAAAATATTCGGATGAATTATGAAAAAAATATGAACTTGAATTAGAACATGAATATTTAAAGAAAATACGGATGAGCTATGAAAAAGAAAGTGTGTATTTAAGGGACACTAGTATATAATTAAATTATTCAGAAAATCTAGAAACACTGTCGCCATCACGAATTTCTCTAAGAATTCCCACCCTTTAACAGGAAAGAAATACCCCAAAATGTATTGGGAAATTAGTACAGCCATCTATAGAAGAAAAAAAAAACTGTATGCTTGAGTAACATCAGCATATAATTAAATTCAAACATTCACGTCACGATTCCTTATCTTATCTTGATCTTGATCTGGTCAGAAGTGTCCCACCAATCATGACACGATTCCTTATACACTAATATATCTCCCTTTTCCATTCAAAACAACAACAACGTCACTTATTTACAACTAACAAATGACGTCACTTATTTACATCTGAAAACGACACACACCCACGACACGATTCCTTATCTTATCTCGATCTTGAGCTGGTTCAAAGTGTCCCACTAATCACAACACGAATCCTTATCTCTACCATCACCCATAATTCCATACGCGAACCAAAACACAAGAAATGACGCCACTCGCAGATATGCCCCAGGGAAAATTTTAACATTCCAATCTCATGACGTCACGCCCATAATGACGTCATCTTCTTATCAACCAATCACGTCACGATTCCTTATCTTATCTTGATCTTGATCTGGTTTAAAGTGACCCACATACTACTTATGTTTATGGTAGACAAACATTTTTTCTTGTGCAGGAAGAAACTGTTCCAAATAACAAAATCCAATATATGTCCAAACACTTTTTTGTAATATTTTTATGCTGTTTCCTCATTACAGAGTAGAATGATAGCTGTTGCTTGCACCCAGAAATATACCCACGCATATACTAATCAGTATACTTAGCCTATTCCTCCCCTTATTAACTGCGATTACTTGCTTTCGAGGTTATTCGGGAGATAAGTGCATGTGGCACTCCTGTCGTTGAGGAATAACAGAAACAGGAGTAAATAAGTGAAACATGATTGAAAAATTTTGAGGAATGATATTTTTTCAAGTTTTCCAATATTTTTACTCTGAATTCCTGAATATTTTATTATTATATTGTGAAAAATATGTACATCAAAGAATCAATTTATTATTATTATTAGTAGTAGTAGTAATAGTAGTAGTAGTATTAATATTAATGATTAATATTATTTTCCCTCATCCTCCTCAATATAATGATCGTTGGTATAGCAATGTTACTTTACTAAGGAATAATTACAGAACAATATCGATTCTTATTGTCTTTCTTGTCCAATAAGTGTTTCCTGTCTATATATATGTGTGTTCATGGGACTGATTTGCCTATTTCCAGGTGGAAAAGTCATCTCCGTATTAGGCCTACTAACTTACCTTCAGTTGAAGACGACTGATAAAAATTATGCGCCTCGTACATTTATTAATGGACAAATTTTACTCGGATTTGGTATTTGAAACTTTTACAAAAAGTTGTCGAACCGTTCCAGTTTTCAGTTCAGCTCTATTCGGGGCTACAAAGAAAAGTGTCGAAATTATGTATTACAATAACTCGATGACTTAGCAGAAATTTTCAGTACAAGAAACTGTCTGCGCGTTCAGTTCCAAATAAATCACTTTTATTGTAACATTTCCGTAAATAATTTCTTAAATGATATTAGCAATTCCGCTCTGGCTGGATGAAATTTTTAATTTCAATCGGACTAGATTTATTGTGACAAAATTTGGTAGAACGAAATGTCTTCTCTACAGATAAATCGCTATCTGCACAAAAAAGCAGGATGTACACTTACATTAAATGTTCTAAAATGCCAGAAAATAATTATTACGTTTCAAGGACCCCTTCCATCCGTTGACTGTATCATGAGTAATGTTCCGTATTGCTACTGAATATTTTCTAAACAATAGTTTGCAAGAAAAATGACTTTTCGATGAATTATGAAAGAATTCATCGAAAATTTTTCGGTAAATTGTTTTTTCGATGAATTGCATTTTCGACGAATTGTCGTTCGAGGAATTGGTCATTCGATGAATTGCCTTTTCGACGAATTGCCATTCGTTAAATTGTCGTTCGATGAATTGTTTATTCGGCGAATTGTTTTTTTCGATGAATTGCTGTTCGATGAATTGCATTCGATGAATTGTCTTTCGATTAACTGTTTTTCGATGAATATGCCTGTAACCAAGAAAGAATCGAAATTTTCTGGGAATTTCTTGCTGGGAACTTCCGGGATAAAAACTCCAGTTTTAAATAAATTAAAAAAATAAATAAGTGATGCTTAGAAATGGAATTATATGAAAGAAAATATTATGCTTCGTAATTATTCCTTTGGCTATTACATAAATATTTAGGGTTTTTTTCTGGTTAATTTCAGCTGCCTGCGTTTTCTACAGCAGGTCCGATTTCCCCCACTTTAAAAGCTTCAGGACACAAGCCTAATGTCATTCAGCAATAACATGAATGAGTCCAGACCAAAAATAAGGACCACTGAAATGGAAGATGTAGCCAAAGCATAATTCATCATTATACCTTCTCATTGTTTATATTCTCTCAAATAGGACCATATCAGAAAAGAGTTTGCATATATTTTCTTGAGAACAAGAAACCAGCTGACAAACCAAACAACACTAATATACCAGTGAAATGGCAAAATAAAAAATAAAATAAATAAATAAAAAGATATTATACCAATACTACACTTTCGAAATCAGTTACACTAGTGAAATCTTATCTTTGGAGAATCCCACGCCATATAAAAGCATCCCGAGAAATAGCTCGAAGAGGACTACAAGAATCCTTAGATGATGAGGAAACAAAATAGGGTCCCCTCGAAAGATAGTGAGAGAGAGCGATGGAACCATTTTCGGTTTTCAGCCTCGAAAAACGAAGGAAAACAATCATTTTTAGATAAAATAGTCATTAAGCTTGAATCCTAGTTGGCCAATAACTATCCATTAACCAAAACAAGTTATTTAGTAGTGTTCTGATTTCTTTTTGTCAAAAAACTATAGGCGGTATACGGTGCTTGGTTTCCAGTATGGTAGGAGGTAATTTCCTTCGGGCATCGATGCAGGAGTTCAAGAAAAAGAGTGATGCTAGGAGGCCAGCTTTATCTTCAGGTGAAGTGACAGTGGTGCATAAGGATGAGACAGGTTGAAGTACAGGGGAGCTGTAGTTTCATCCAATGGCCTTAGCAAGGAACGAGGAGGGAACCTATTTTCTCTCTCCAGCCTCGAAAAACGAAGGAAAAATATTTTGTTTTAGATAAACAGTCTATTAGGCTTAAATCCTAGTTGGCCAATAACTATCCATAATCTAAAACAAGTTTTTCAGTCATCTAAACTTACTGAGCAAATAATCAACACTCCACCAACAATTCTAATAGACAATGCCAGAAGATTTGCGATGTCACTAAGAATCAGGCCGTCTGACAGTATATCCTTCAGTACTGTTTACAAAGTGAATGTTGAAGAAAACTAATATCCACTCCGAAAAACTTTTCCAAACATTGCAAGTACTGGCCAATACACCATCGTCCTACCATACAATTGCCTGAATCAGATCTGTTCATTCAAATTCACGCATGCATGTCTGTCGCTGATTTGTGGCCGTTCCTCAAGATTCAACCTCAAGAGGCTCACACAGAAGTTTAGTCATCAACTGAAGGTGAACACACAGCATTTCTTCAACTGAAGAAATAACAGTAAGGTGGAAAAGCTCAAGGCCCTCACTTCCTGAAATTCTCAAGGAGACTCTCTTCCACAATACCACGATATGAAACCACACCACTTAAAAAGCAGCTCTTGTTTTCTGTATGAAGTTAGCGCAATGTGAAAGTCGTGTATTATTATTATTATTATGGGCAACTCCAAGGAGTCCTTAGACCCATTAAGGGAGGCCTTAACATCATGTCAAGAACAACTATTCAACATTCACACAGTATCTATCATATCTTGCCATGAACTCACTCACTGTCATAGCACCCACTACAGACTCTGGCAGCTTATTCCACTCATTTACCACTCTAAAAGTAAAGAACCCAGCTCTAATACCCTTGCTAACCACACTCTTGCCCAGCTTCCATAGGTGTCCCCTAGTTCTCCCACCAGCAGTCCTGATCTCAAAAATATCCTCTGATTTAATCTTATAGAAACCCTTTAGCAATTTGAATGTCTCAATCATATCTCCCCTTTTCCGTCTATCAACCAATGTCTGCAACCCACTAATCTTCAACCTGTTCGCATAAGATTCATTCCATAGACCTGCTATCATCTTGGTCAGTCGCCTCTGGATCTTCTCCACTTCCTCCCCATCAAGAAGAAACCCTGGCGCCCATTTCTGGGCACAGTAGTCAAGATGGGGTCTTAATCAAGGCTCGATACAGAGGAACAATACTTGCTTGTCTCTGCTCGTCAAAGTATTCTTCAGCAACCAAGTAATTTGATGAGCGTTTTAGACACTTTTGCAATGTTCCCCTTAAACTTCAACTCCCTATCTACCAACACTCCCAAATCCCTGGCCTCATCAATCTCCTGGAGTACAGTTCCACCAATGTGGAACTATACTCCAGGAGATTGATTAGCATCAGTCTCATTGATTAGCATCAGTATACTTCAGTTATACTGATGCTAATCTTTTCACCCCAAAATGCATAACCTTACATTTAGACACATTGAATTGACATCCATTCTCCTTAGCCCAATCCTCCAAACTATACAAATCATCCTGCAAAATTTTTACATCATGTGCATTCACTATTGCTCTACCCGACTTTGCATCATTAGCAAACAAATGAATAGTTCCTCTCAGATCCTTTCCTATATCATTAATGAACAAATTAAACAGCAGTGGTCCAAGAACAGAACCCTGCGGCAGACCACTAGTCACAGGCCATCTTTTGAACTCTACTCCTGAATAAACTACTCTATGTATGTATGTTAAATGCGCGTGCTTCTGCTCGTTTGTGGGAAAACTCTGCTATCTCCGTATGATACCGATTAAATGAAAAGTCCTTATGAAAATTATTCGCGTTCAACACAGGGATTCGAACGGAGGTCCCCTTTCAACCAACGGGCAATTTCACATGTTTTGGAACGCCTTCTGAGTCGAAGGTTTTGGATTATATCCGTGTTAATGGGATGTGCCATGGAGATGTTCTCCGTGTCTTCAGCTCACTCCCAATAAGTTTAAGTTCATAACTACTGTACGCCCACAGATGCGAGATCCTTCGCCACTTCTGCGCATGCCAGAAGAAGGAGAATCCATTCCGATAATAGGATAATCAATCTGTCTTGTGGGATGAGTTGTTTATTAGTACAGGGAAATTAACTCTTCTTTTATGAACATTGCAGTTTTTAAAGTGGTAACTATTTTGTTTGTATAACAGTTGAAAATGTTACGTATAAAGCACGTGATTTTGTGTGTTGGTGACCAATTCGTGCGTGAGCTTATTTCTTTTTCCCTTCAACATGAATTGACTCTTCTTGGCACATTGCTAGCTGAGGATCTCGAATCTGTGGTCGGACAGTACACACGAGTATCATATTTTCCCATTTAATGCCCTCGCTTTGCCAAAGGGAGAAAATGTCTATTTACCGAATAATTTTAAAATGGTGAATGAAGTCGCGTGATTTTGAAAAAAAAAAAAAAAGTAAGTTAATAATAATCGATTTATGTAGTCTATATTACCATACTATTTGCGATATGTAATACTAGCTATATGTAAATTCCAAACTGCTTATTCCTTTAAAGATATATCCCGCCCCTAAAAAAATCCCCTCACATTCGCAATCGCTAGTAAGTTTTCTTTTTTTTTTTTTTTAAATCTGCTTTTCCTTATTTATTTAGTTGGTTTCTTGTTTGTTTACTTTAGTTTCACTATTGCATTTTTAAGTTTTAAGTTTAATATTTTTATTAATATATATTTATTTTTACTTCTCTTATCTCGATCGACTTGTTAGATTAAAAAAGTAATCTTTTGGAATTGATGCACTTATATTGCATCCAAAATAAACTTAATCAACATAACTAACAAAATAAATTGTTAATTATGTTAATTAAGTTCATCCAAAATAATATTATTTGTTCGATAAACATTTTTCTGTTTAATCATCATACATAATGGGTGTATAAATAACAGTAAAATGTATTAATTTAAACTAATAACACTCATTAATAAAGTCATTATGAGCTTTATTTTCGCTATGAGTTTGATACACATATCATGACAGTTGTGAATCTTAAAATATTAAAACAGTCACTGCAATTTTCTAAAAATAATTAATTGCTCTTCTTTATTTTGTTGCTTCACTTTAGCAGCTGCTTAACGGACAATGAGGAAGCTCTATTCTTCGTGATCACAAATTTGTAGTGAGTCCTGTTATATCTGTCCATTATGCATGTACTGAAAAGACCATTTCTGTATGGATAGCGGGATTAAAAACCCGAGTTTCCGGGAGGAAAAACCCTGCTAACACCATCTCAGACTAGACTAGCCTTAGTTGAAAACACTTTAGAAAATGGTCCTCCCATCCTTGATGGGATTCCATCAAAGTTCTTCCAACCAAGAGGTGCTCGATCTTTCCAGCACACCATGCAGATTATCTTTGGTTTTGTAGCACAGCATCTTCGATTCTTTTCCATAAAAGATCTCCAGTTTTGGTAAGAAGACACGCTTTCCTACAGCGATGACGACATTCGGTTTTCCATCTTATTCTTTGTTTCCGTCTTGATCTGCTGTTTTTTCCGAGTATCCATCCAACGAAAACCTAAAGAGAAAAAAGAAATCCCGATTATTCAACCGGATCCCTCAGATAGAGATTACCCATACGGAAGGACACCAGTACAAAACAGTCAGTGCACCGTTTCCTCCCCCTCCTAACGGGCAAATATCTGCCGCACTCGTGTCTCCATCACACATCCTCAGGATCCAGTTATTCTACCTCAATTTTTGCTAACCCCCAGGCTTTCCCTTACTCCCCCATCACTACACCATTGATAAGCTTTTCTGTCTGATGGATGCGCCAAGTTTTAACTACGCAAACACCCTGTGTAGGAGTAATGGTGTGCTTCCTCCGAATCCTCCTCGCATTCATTACTCTCTACAGCAGTGTGCCGCTCAGTTGAAATTCAACGTAACCATCGTATTCGAGATACTACTTTTCATCTTCATGATCACCATCACTGTTTAAATCTGACCTTGAAGTCCAACCTTGAAGTATTCTACATTTGGAGTGATCTACTAAGACCCTTCCTAAAAATGCGGATAATTCCTCTTTCAATGAGGATATGAAGAAAATCAAGGAAGGAAAGGCGAAATCCCAAGGCAAGTAAAACCTTTATCGTTTATAAGAATCTCAGGATATGGAACAAAGTCCAAATCCAAAGGTAAAAGTTCCGCCTTCTCCTAACTGTCGTCCAAGTCCAAGTTTCCAAAGGGGGGGGGGGGCGTCAAAGAAAACCAAGACAATGAAGAAAAAAGTCTCGCCGTGAATTTTGTGAACATGAGGACATTCTAAACAGCCTCAATACATATAAAGTTCATTAAAATAAAATAATAAAAATGATTTTCCATATAATTATTTGTATATATTTAATTTTATAAAAAATAGAATAAGCCTAATTCAAGTTCCTCCAATTTTTTTTTTTTTTTTCAGTCTATATCAGGTTAAGCTTCCGATTTCTTCTCATTGGCTACCTATAGGAACTCAAGGAGGGTAAAGCTAGAGGGGGGGGGGCGATGTCTCCGTGTAGAATAGGCTTCGTGGATCACCGTATCCTTATGATAAGTAACAGACATCTCATTGGGACGTGACAAGCCTGGGGATGGTCCATGCTGGACATTTGGAGACCAAGTCATTTTGAAAAAAAAAATAAAATCATTTTGAAAGAAAAAATAATCGGAAGTAAAAAACTTTCAATAAGTCATATACTGCTATGTCATTTAAACGAAAGTAGGCTAAAGTGAATGAATACATATTCGTCATATTCTTTTTTCTTCCTATTATTTTTTTTTCACTTATTTCTTATTTAATACAAATCCCTTAAACCAAAACTCATTCAGTTTTGGTTTAAGGGATTTGTATTAAATAAGATGGACATTATCAGATTTTTTTTGAGTGTACGAAAGTAAAATTGGTTAAATAATATAATAAAATCTTGGATTGATGAAGGACAAAATATAAATTCTCTTGATCATCTTCCAACCCGCCTTCTTATGATAAGATCAGTTGTCAATATTGCGGGTAAGCGTATAGCAACTTTAATAATAGCAAATGGGTTTAAATTTGGAGGAATGCAAGTTCATTGGTATATTCAGACCACTTGAGCCTCTACCCATCAACAGATTAGTAACCTGACATGGGGGAAATTTTAAAGCTAAAAAAGAGGAATTCGGATGGATTCTGAAAAATGATTCAAATGAAACTTAAAAAATAATAAAATAATAAATAAACAACACACACACACACACACATCGTTAGCGACAGGCAACATCTCATGACGGTGCTACACCTAGTCCCCAAGCTAGTGGACAGAAGGAATCGGCTCTATAATTCTGCTAAGCACTTTCTAGATGCATGCCCCCCCCCCCCACACACACACACAGGACATTTTGTTCAAAGAGTCTAAGAGTTACGCAAATTGTGGATATGACCTATAAAGAAACGTGAAGCGCTGGAATGTTTTGAAATACTGCTGAAGCCAGTGTGTTATGCCGTTTTTGGAAGGGTAAAGCCCTAGCATGTCTGACATCAGAGGAACAGCTTACAAAGATGCAGAATTATATATTAAATACAGCAGAGTTTAAAGCTGCAATAATCACAAAAGCAAAATAAAATGAATCACAGAGAACCTTAAAATAATATATTGTGGGGCCAGAGAGACAAACGAGCTTAGTTTTGTCTCTCTGACCACACAATAGCAGGTATTAGGATTTGGATTCATAACTTTATTTCAAAGCAGATAAATTATCACAAATATGCAAGTCAAAGAATAACAGGTAAATTAAAAATAGAGTTGCTTATTAATAATAACTGGATTACATGATTCAGAAGAAGGAAGGAAGGAAGAGAATATAGAATTTGTTTTAATAAGAATTCAAAACTATAATAACGGAAAAACTCACGTAAAATATTATTTAATAGTAAAAATTTTCGCCTGTGTATCGCAGGCATCTTCAGTACATTTACAAAGCTAATTGAACAATAAATGACAATTCCAAAGGGCAAAGTAACTAATGTAAGATAACTAAAAGATCAATAAATTTCCTAACTAAAAAAAAAAATTCTCTCTCTGTCTATCTATCTATCTATATATATACACATACACACAATAAAAGGTTAGGAAAGATTAGCTGATTTATAAAGTACTAGCTCCCAGAAAAGGGATAGACGTAAACCATCGGATCTGTTTAAGTTAGGAGAGTGAAGTAAAGTTTCACATTTCTTTATAAAGCCGTTCCATGAGGAACCGACTTTTGTGAAGGGCTCATGTCTTTGGACTCTATGTCTAGTGATGATGGCATGTTCTGCAAGTTCAGACTGTTCAGGTTCAAGGTATTGAATATAAGACTGGTGTTCTAGCCGAATAGAGGCAGATCTTCCTGTTTGTCCGAAATAAGATAATCCACAAGAGAAAGGAATCTGGTAGACACCTGGATAACTAAGATGTGGAAGCTTGTCCTTTGGAGAAGTGAGAAAGATGGAGATTTTTCTGAAAGGTCGAAAGGCAACAAAAATATTCAGTGGTTTTAAAACTTTTGCTATACGTTCAGTGATGCCTTGTACATAAGGGATAGGAATGCGCGTTATTTCTTCTGTGTTTGAAGAGGAAGACATATTAAAACTACTCAAAACTCTTTTGATGAAGGAATTCTTATATCCATTAGATAAAAAGGAGGAAATAATATATTGCAGTTCTTTTTGTAACAGAATATAGAATTATGTGAACAGTTACAAAACATCGAATAAGATAAAGCAAACATAATTATATAAATATTGACAGATTTAAATGCAAGAAACTGAAAATCAAAAATTAGTAATAAGGGAAAAAATAAATACAAAAAATTTAAAAATCAATAAAAATAAGAAAAAAATTTTAAAATCAATAAAAATAAGAAAAAATCTCATGTGTGTGTGTGTGTGTGTGCTGAAAAGTTGTGATAATCGCCATGAAGGAATTGACATATCTCACATGTCTTCTTATATATCCTAAAAGAAAAAGAACAAATTATTACAATTTGATGAAATATGGGGATTAAACTTTTTTAAATAACTTTTTAACTTTAACTTTTTAACTTTAATTTTTTTTAACTTTTATAATTATGGGGATTAAAGAGTTTTAACATATGTTCTTTCTTGTGGTTATATCAGTTGCTTTAATATAATATTTGTTATTAGTGTTTATCAGAACTTTTCAGCCTCCCCCGTACATACACTCTCTCTCTCTCTCTCTCTAAGGAATGCAAAAACACGTTAGTAGCAAATCCCAGTAAGAAACATCTTCCAAGGCTAATTATATACGATATTCCCAGTAAAATTGATACGAACAATGCAATTAGCTCAATCCGAAAACGAAGAACTCTTCCCTGGCGATACAAAGATGACATAGAAATTCGTCATGACAAATAAAAAAAAACGAACAAGAGAAACTTGATTATAGAAGTCGATCCAACGGTCAGGACCAAATTGTTGAGAACCGGTGTAAAAATGCTGTGGAGAATTTGTAATTGTGGAGACTACGTAAGCGTTCTGAGGTGTTTTAACTGGGGCAAAACCACCTTTCCATTCTGCTCTAAAGAACATAAGTTCAGCGAGTGCCCACGAAATAAGTCCGAGATGAACTGCATAAATTGCCAAAATCACAACAAGCATACCAAAACCAAAAACGACTGCAAACACATGGCACTAAGCAAAGACTACCCGACATACAACTACTACTATAGACAGCTCAAAACACAGATTATGGAAAGCAATAATATAGCTAGCAGAAACAGCACTACTTCCCTGGCATACCATCAAATAAATCTTCGTAAGTAGAAAAAAATATGGACTAGCATGAATACAAGAACCCACAACATCACAACAAAATATGCAGTTTTC
This sequence comes from Typopeltis vanoorti, assembly GCF_054136105.1. Lineage (NCBI taxonomy): Eukaryota > Metazoa > Arthropoda > Arachnida > Uropygi > Thelyphonidae > Typopeltis > Typopeltis vanoorti. Next base: position 60,392,888 of record NC_143569.1, read on the forward strand.
CAACTAATTATAAAATATTTTCCAAAGGATCAGAAAGAAACAGAGCTGCAATACTCGTGGTCAACCCTGAAGTCGAGGCAATATTTATTTCTCAGCACAGCAACGAGGACTCGGTACTTATCGAAATTACGTACAGGGGGATTAAAACTTTTATTGCAAGTATGTATCTAAACTATCACGCTGACAAAATACGACTTAGAGAAAATGGGCAACATCGTGGATTTTATCATCAACCACGGCCTAATTCTTGGAATAGATAGCAACGCTCATTCGGTTTTATGGTTTAAAGAGCACAAACAATAGAGGCAAAAATTTGGAAGAGTTTTTAGCATCAAATTCCGTACACATACTAAACGACGACTGTAACACCCTATCATTTGAAAATACCAGAGAAAGCAGCTTCATTGATCTGACAGTGGCAAACAACGCTATTTTACCACGGGTTTCTGAATGGAAATGTGAAGAAGAAAGCTGTTCTGATCATCGCATATTAAAATTCGTTATCAGTAACAAAAATTTAAACGAAATACACAACAGAAGCCATCAAATTAACACCAAGTACTTCACCAATAAAACCAACTTAGAGAAATTTATAAAAGAGAATTTTCACGCCTAATCTCAGAACATCGCTTTAATGCGAACAGCGAACAACAGCTCAGCTTAGACAAAAACCTAGTCATCTGAGCATCAGCACAAACCGATATAGACTTCCTTGTTTCTGACTTTCATCAGGTCTGATAAAATCCAGCGACTAAACACTCAGAACAACCAAGAAGCTAAACATCGATGGAAGAAAATCAGTACCTTGGTGGAACGACGAACTAATAGTCCTAAAAAAACGTGTTAATGTATTCAGACGATTATACCAAAGAACATACAATAACCAAGATTTAAGAGAGAGCAGAAGACAGAATTACTATAAAGCCATATACAGCTATCAGTCCAAAGTTACAAACGCGAAAACAGAATCATGGAACAAATTCTGTACTGTTTCAAACGTATCGAATCCTTGGAATTGCATATATAAATTAGTAAAAACTTAACAGAAACTGCAGCTATTCATCTTCATAAGATGAATCAACAGATGAAGAAATCCACAAAACTCAGAGATAAAAAATGAAAAACAGACATAGATACACCTAACTACTTATTTACAACTAATGAAATCGAGTCAGCATTAAGTTCAATGGATCCAAGAAAAACTCCTGGAGAGGATGGAATAATCAGCAATATATTCCTAAGAACGTTTATCGAATTCTCCGAGTTCATAAACAGTTTACAACGAATGCCTAAAACTAGGGCGATTTCATTTAGTATGGAAACACTTTAAAATTATACCCATAATCAAATCAGGAAAAGAAACATCCGACGAAATTAGCAAATACAGGCCAATCAGTCTCATATACGTTGCTGGTAAGGTGCTAGAAAAACTTCTGATAAGCCGAATAACGCACTTCGTCTACTCAAAAAACCTATTAAGCAGCAATCAATATGCATTTAGACCTCAATCAAGCACAGTAGACGCAATGATGAAAGTTAAAGAGTTCACAGAAGACAGTCTACAGCAAAAAAAAAAAGACGTACTACTGATCTCGCTCGATGTACAAGGAGCCTTCAATACTGCGTAGTGACCAGCCATAATCAATCAATTAAGATTTAAAATGTCCAAAATAATGTCCCTATCTTACAAAAAAATTATTTTTCAGACAGAAGAGCAACCACGACATTTAAAACCACAGCAGTAACGAAAGAATTCAAACGAGGCTGTCCTCAAGGCTCCTGCTGAGGACCAGGCTTCTGGAACATCCAGTACGACTCGCTATTAAGACTTCCATTCACTACTGAAACAAAAATCATAGATTTCGCCGATGATGCGATGATAATGATTCGGGGGCGCGACGGCTTACAACTAGAAGTAACGGCCAACGAGGAACTCTTTAAAATCGCAGAGTGGGCACCCGAGAAGAAAGTTACCTTCAATAGTACCAAGTCTAAAGTGCTCCACATCTCACGAAAAAAATCAAAACAACTGTAACCGTCTTCCTAAAAGGAGAAGTTCTCGAGGTAGGAAGTCAGCTAAAATACCTAGGAATAATAATAGATGAAAGATTTACCTTCAACAAGCACATCTCATATGTTGCCAAAAAAAGCTTACAAATAGTAAACCTTCTAGCTAAGTCGGCTAGGATTAAGTGGGGATTAGGCCAACGAGCGCTGAAAACAATATATACCGGAGCAATACCACCACTGATATCTTATGCTGCACCTGCCTGGAAACATACACTAAAATAAAAAATTAAAATAAAAAAAAACGATAAAAACTAACGCCTTATAGCCATACGTATAATTAAAGGACACAGGACAATATCTTTCGAGGCAGCTTTCGTTATTGCAGCTCTAACACCGATCTGCCTGAAAATATAAGCATTCTCTCTTATGTATGAAGTCACTTTCGGAAGACATAACGGAAATTATAGCATTGATCCAAATTGTTACGAACGTCCGCTTCACTACAGTAGATCGTCTCACTCAGTAAAGAGAACTTATATTAAGGAGAAGGAAAGCTCTGAAAGTTACGAATTCCATATATAAGACTGACGGAAGCAAAACTGGAGGGAACGTCCGTTATTCTTTCATTGCATATAATAGGCAGTCCATTATAGAACGCTGCTCTAGACTGCATCCTCTCTGTTCCAACAACCAAACAGAACAACTTACTATAGTTCATTCACTTATATATCTCTGAGAATTAGAACTCAACACCTCTCATCAAAAGACAGCAACAATTTATAGTGATAGTAGAAGCACTATAGATGGCATAAAAATCCAGAACAACCATGCAGCGTTAATAGAACAGACAAAAAATCTGGTTTGGAATCTCTCTCTCTCTCTAGAAGTGGGAAATCAAGTTCTGTTGAGTGAACGCGCATACTGGGGCAGCAGGAAACGAGAGAGCGGATCAGTTGGCTAAAGAAGCGGCTAGAAACGAACGGCTAGAAATAAGTACTCGAAATCTAGTAAAACAGTTGCAGAAGAAAGAAACCTAGATTTGTGGGGAAAAGAATAGAAAACATAAAAAAAAAAACTGATCAACAACAAAAGAATTCTTGCCTAGTATCAGAAGCAGACTCCCCTGCTGAAAAACACATCATTTTTCTATGTTTAACCGCTACTAAGGGGACACAGAAAACTAAGACACTATCTACACAGATTCCATATCCTGGAATGACCGTCATGCATTTGTAGTCCACACCTTCAACAACCTGTTGACCACATACTTTAATATATTAGAAGAATAAATTACCTCCTAGTAGGGGTTACTATTGAGAGGAAAACGCGCGCGCACGCACGCACGCGCACACACACACACACACACACACACACACACACACACACACACACACACACACACACACACACACACACACACACACACACACACACACACACACACGCAGTAGCGCATTTAGGATTTAATCTTGGGGGGGGGGAGAGTTGAGTAGACGATATGAGAATACACACTACGTATCGAATACGACCTATGACTGAGCATCTGCAATGATCGCTAATTCATAACTAGTATAGAAATTGAAGACACGACACAACATAAATAAAAAAATGAATTTTAATTAGGAAAAGATTTTTGGAAAATTTTCTAGTGTTTTTTTTTTTTCCTTTTTCTTTTGGGGGAAGGGCCCCATGCCCCCCCCCCCTCTGGGTGCGCCACTGCAACACACTTACACACATACCAGCCTGTGAACTAGAAACTTTTATTTAATGCCGTGTTGGACCTCCTTCAGCCCGAATTACAGCACATATATTTATGTGGTTTGGAATAGATTCCACAAGGTGTTGGATTGCATCTACGTCTACAACATATCAAGTCTGGTGAATGCTTGGTTACTGACTCAGATTCGACGGAAAAGGACTCTGCTCCTGGATCTGTTTTTGTAACACACATCCCATACATTCTCAATGGGATTTAGATCTACGCTTCTTGGTGGCCAGGGAAGATGGTGGAAATCGCTGTCATGCTCGTTTAACAATTCTTGCGCGATGGACAGTAACACTATCGTTCACGGTACAGTCGTCACCTGCTGGATAAAACTTCAACTTTGCATGATGGACTTGATCGGAAACGATGATCAGACATTCCTTGGAGGGCACCCGACCTTCCAGCAATATAAGAAGCTCTGTTATGTACCAGCAGAACATGCCTACCATCAGAACCTTGAGTTGTGTTTACAAGGCAAAACTGGTGATCATGGGACTCCTGCTAGACTCTCTGTCTACCGTAGGTACAGAACTGAGTGTACTGTGACTTGTCGGACCACGACTTTTTTCCCCCCCTCAGTCTTCCAATGTCCAGTCACAGGTTTCTAACACCACTGTACACGAACTTTCCGGTTCTTCGTAGAAATCAGTGGTTTCCACATAGACATGCTACTGCCAATACCAATCCTCTTCAATTCCCTGCGCATAGTTCGGTGAGATATGGATCAGGAACAGCCTTCATTAAATGCGCCACGTAGTGACTCACGTGACGAAGGTTTTTAATTCAGTGGCTGGTGTGTGTGTGTGTGTGTACAAAAACAATGAAATCTTGGCTACCTTTGATATCACTTCTCTATTTAATAATATACCTATAGAGAAATAGTTCTTTTACAAGATAAACCCAGACTCGTCGGTCAGACTGTCAGATGGTGACGTGTGATTAATTCAGAGAATGATATAAAGTTGGCGCCGTTAAACTGCTACACAGTCCAACGTTTCCAACTTTATATCAATCCATTCGACGCTTGGCATTGCTTTTGTTGATGTTAAGCTTGTGTGCATCTGCCTGGCCATGGAAAGCCACGTGCTTCTGCTCCCGAAGAATAGTTTATTGCCGGCGTTGCTTCCAGTGACATTTTGGAACTGTTCAGTTGAAAGGCCCATCTCGGCTTCCAACCAAGGACAAGCGATTTTTCCGCACCAGGCGGTTCAGAACTCGACGGTCCCACTATGATTTAATGTGGCTTTCCAAGTAACGATTGTGTTGTCGTTGCTCTTAGGCATTTCCAATTCATAATAGCATGACGTACAGTTGATCGTGGTACTATAGCAGGGCAGAACGGTTTTCAACAGTTCCGGCAATGCAGGAAATGTTGAATAGGTGGCATTCTATTATAGTGTCATGTCGAAAGCCACTGAGTTGTTCAGTATGTCCCATTAATGTTGCTTTCTAAATATTGCAACTCAGTGAGCTTCATTTTGCATCTGTATTAGCTATGGGAGCAGAGGCGCAGCTAGGGAGGAGCGGAGGAGCGATCCGCCCCAGGGCGACACTTTGAACCTTTACGAAGAGTTAATTCTAAAATACAGTCTCGAGAACTCATTTCCAAAGATTGTAATACTACAGCGAATTTTCCTCACAATTCCTGTAAGTGTTGCTAGTTGTGAGAGGAGTTTTTCTAAATAAAATTGATTATGAATTACCTACATTACTATGAAATAGACTTCGCCAATGCCATCGACGATTTTGCTAACAGAAAAGCAAGAAAAATAACATTTTAGAATGTTGAAATTAAAGTTTTACTTCAAAAATAAACATAGTGTTTTAATTTATTTCCCTATACGGTGTTTTGACTTTTTGAGGGTCGGGAACAGCCGACCCTCAAACACCACTAGCAACACCACTGTATGGGAGTCATATACATAGACATTTCTACTACTACGAAAGGATGTCTGGGTATTTTAGTTCAAATAATATATCTTAGTCTATATCTACAATGCCAATGATGTATGATAAGTCTACAATTTTTTTATTATTATTCTTTTTTTTGGGAGGGGGGGGGGATATCACAAAAACAGCTGAGATATCCTCACGACGAAAATATGACAGCTAAAAAAATATTTCCAAAAATATTTACATTTTAGCACTCTGTTAAGTACATTCCTATAAAAGTACTTCACTCAGTCGGAAAATGACACGTGTCTTAAAGTTGGAAATACCTATGCTACAATTCTTTCAAGCGCCAGACGTTTAAAAGGGTTTTTCAAACAAAACTTTATTATTATTATTATTATTATTGCCGTATGACATCTTCGAGGACTCGTCGAGAGAGTGCACTCCAGCTTGTATTTTTAAATCGCTGTTGCAGGTCTTTTTCTCCTATAATGGTTTTACAAACGAAGCTTTATTTTTTATTCTTTATTTATTTTTACTCTATTCTTTATTCTTTATTTCAAATAAAACTTTCTCTGAAAATATCAGACTAGACACAATCTGCCATCTCGGGGCAGTTAACGACACTAGCAGAGCGGCTCTCTTTCTCTGCTAAGTGTCATTTACTGCCTCAAGAGAGCGCGCATGATACAATAGATGGTCCTGCTAAATCAAAAATTTATTTTCTTCTTATTTATTTTTGAATTGATATCGAGATCATGCGCACATTTTTCTTGGATTATCGTTGTAAAATTTTCCAACATAACCATTACCGATAGAGTTATTAATACACTGTACTTTTTCTTATAGAAGATAATTACTTTATTATATTCAAATTATACAAATCCAATGAACAATTTTTTAAATTATTAATTGTAAATTTTATTATAATTTATTTATATTTATTATGTTTAATATATTTATTAAATTAAATAAAATGATAAAAATAGATTAATTTAAATTATAGTTATAAATTATTATTCTTTTCAGTATACGTTATGATATTAACTCTAACTGGTTACCTGAATATTGGCGATACTTAAGAGAAAATCACTTCTTTGACCAACAGACGTACTTTTGTGTTTTTATAACATCTTTACAGTACGCAGTCATACAGTGGCGTGCGTGTAACAGTAGATGATACTAAACTGCAGAAGAATTTAAAATGTTTTGTTAAACGAAACACTTCAATCCATGTAACTGTTTTCAAGTGAGCATTTTATCAGCCTTGAAGATACACCTACCGGTCACTGAATTAGAAACTTTTATTTAATACCGTGCTGGACCACCTTTAGCCCAAATTACACCATATGTGGTTTGGCATAGATTCTACAAGGTGTTGGATTGCATCTGGTCTACAACACATCAGGAATTCACCAGACAGTCCTTTAACTGGCTGACTTTTGATGAAAGAGAACTTTGCCCACGGATGTGTTTTTCTAACATGTCACATACATTCTCAATAGGGTTCAGATCGGTTTTGTGGTAGCCAGAGAAAATGATGGAAGTGACTGTCCTGTTCGTTGAACAATTCTGGCGAGATGGACAGTAACACCGTCGTCTACGAAACTCTCACCTGCTAGATAAAAGGTCAACATTGCAGGATAGACTTACTCGGCAACAATGTTCAGATATTCCTTGGAGGACATTTGACCTTCCCGCAATATCAGGAGAACTGCTCCATACCAACAGAACATGTACCACACTGTGACACCTCCAGAAACTTGAGTTGTGTTTACAAGGCGATCTAGGTTCATTGCTTCGTGGAATTGCTGCCAAACACCCTACCTTCATCGCTTGTCAGACAACATGACGTTTTTTCAGTCTTCCAGTGTCTACTCACGACTGTAGACGAAATTTCCAGTTCTTCGCAGAAATCAGTGGTTTCCATATAGGCATGACTGATAATACCGATCCTCTTCAATTCCCTGCTCATAGTTCGGTGGGTTTATGGGTCAGGAACAGCCTTCATTAAACGTCTCAGTCAATTGCTGAATACAGAGAGTTCTGTTTGTTTTGCCAACACAAGCTTTAGACGACGGCGACCTCGTTCCCGACTGTTTTAGGACTACAGTTACTCCTCTTAGACAAGCAATGGGTGTTTTTTTGCACTGATTAAATACCCAGAATATCTCACTTTTGAGAAACCAGAAAGCTCTGCTGTTTTGAAAATCGCGGCTCCAGTCACACACACACACACACACACACACACACACACACACACACACACACACACACACACACACACACACACACACACACACACACACACACACACACACACACACACACACACACACACACACACACACACACACACACACACACACACACACACAAAGCCCTTTGTCAAACTCTAAAAGATGCTTTATTTTTCCCATTGTGAACAATTGTTGAGGATTACCGATCAGCAGCATTCTGAGTCCCTAGAATACGTGATGGCGTATGTGATCAATTATTTTGCATATACGCTGCGTAAGTGACGTAACTGTGCATAAAGGTTTCTAATTCAGTGGCTGGTGTGTGTATATCTTCTTATTATTCCTCCTTTCCTTGCGGTGTCGAGGATAAGGTGGTTAGCCCTATGCCTCCAGGTATGTCCTATGAGACAGGTTTACTCACCTTTAGTCGAAAGAAACCAGATAAAGGTTCCTCTCGTCATGGACGGGAATCGAACCCAGGTCTTTCCAAAGAAAGGGCTTCGTTTATACCGACTGAGCTACGGAGGCTCTTTTATGAAACAATGCATGTTCAGGTCAATTTTTCTGATATGTGAAGTCAAAAACCAGAATTTCGGGGAGTAAAACCTTAATTCCCTTTACTAGAGATTAACTAACTTGAGGAAAGGATGAAAATAGGCCTAAAAAGTGCTAGTAGTTGACTAGAATCGAACCTAAAATTGTCTCTCTGCTAGCATGCTACGTGCCAGAAAAGCTATACTGCAAGGGTACCCCAATAGAATATACCATATTGTAAACCTTCCCTGGTAATCTTCACTTTAAAATGAAACTGATACTTTTTTCTTTTTATATTGAGCCCATACACAAGAGGTTGGTTAATCAACCAATAATATGTTAGTAGCATGTATGGGTTGTTTTTATATTTAGTGGGTTGGGAAAGGAGAAACTTGTTTATATTTGATTTAAAAGCTATATATTGTATTCCTTGAGAAACACATCAGGGGGAAGACTTCCACAATTCAGCAGTAGTAGCAGACAGGGGCAAATTCTCCATGCTTGCTGCGCAAGCTCATTAATTGAGATAGAAGTAATATTTATTTGTTAATAAATGCATGCATTTATAAGCATTCCATTTAGGCTTTTATTTTTGTAGACAGAAGACGTCTCAAGCTTGCGCAGCAAAAATTAAGCATTGCGTTGTGTATCGAAGGTCGATGTAATTCCCGTTTGTCTCATTTTTCTCTTCCCTCATCTTTTACCTTGCGGTGTCGAGGGTTTTTCTACATTTAACCGCTACCGTATCGAGGATAAGGTGGTTAGCCCTATGCCTCCCAGTGTATCTTATGTCTGTAGATGCATGTGTTCACGGGGCTGGTTTGCCTGTTCTGAGGGACGAAAAACCAGTTTTCGGGTGAAAATCCCCCCCACCCCCGTATGAGACCGGCTAACTCACCTTTAGTCGAAAGAGACCAGATAAAGGTTCCTCACGTCACTACGGGAATTGAACCCAGGTCTTTCCGACCAAAGGGCTTTGTCCATACCGACTGAGCTACAGAGGCTCCTGATATGTGCATAATAATAAATAAATCATTTAATAAAACACCTTCCTAATCCCGAAAATGAATATTTATTCATAACTTTTGTAAATTGAAGGAAGCAGCCAGATTCAACTCTTAGCCACTTTAGAAAGCTGAACACAGATAAAAAAAAAAACACGCCAGACAACTGTCGCCATTTCCTGATCCTAAATCCTAACACTTGGATTGTTTCCTGAAACACTTATTTCGTATGGGGTTCCCCCTTACCCTCCCATCCTTTAGGACAGGTTGAGCCCTCCTAATGATGGATAAGTATGTATTTTATGACTGTAAATCCGTGTGTATTCCGTATGTGACCGGCTAACTCACTTTAATCGAAAGAGACCAGATAAAGGTTCCACACGTCTTGGACAGGAATCGAACCCAGATCTTTCCGACCAAAGGGCCTCGTCTATACCGGAGGCTCTTTTTTGAAACAATGCATGTTTGAATAAATTCCATTAATTTTACTTTCATTTTTCTTCTTTCATGAAATCTGAAGTCCAAATCAATGCGTTCCACTTATTCCAGTATTGTATGCGAATTTTATTAACTTCTGTTTCCAAAACCCGATCGCAGCGAATATTCTTGGATCTCACAGCTGCGAGATCCAAGAATATTGCTGTCTTCTTTGGTGGTTTTTCTTGAAAGCCATCTATGACTGATTGATCTTATTATTTTCTGCGTTAATTCATAACTCTGGTATGTATTATTCTTTCGTTTAGTTTACAGAGAGTGCTAATCAAAGCTATTGGTCTGTAGCTGTAGCTGTTATAGTCACTAGGGTTTTTGTTAGGTTTTTAGTAAGAGCACAATGACTGATGTTTTCCAGATTTTTGATAGTTTTACCTGTATTCCAGGAAGTGTTAAGTATCTTCAAACGGCAGTTTTGGGCTATTTTCCCCATGTTTTTAATCATATGTTCCAAAGATAAGGTCAATTCCGGGTGCTTTGTCAGGGTCAATTTGACTAACTGCTGTTTCTAATTCTGTCATTGTGAGGTCCTGAGTAAATATGTCTTCAGAAGGATAGGTTCAGGATTGTATTAGCAGATGTTTTGCAATTTTCCTGCACTTTTTGTCTTCTTTGTTGTATTTCAGTTTGATTACAGTAGAATAATGTTTAGCTTGTATATTTGCCATCTGTTTGTTTGTTGCTTATGGATCTGAGAGCTGGGTCAGAAGTAAAACACTTGATCAAAGACTAGAGACCGCAGATATGAGAGTTCTATGAAAGATTAGAGGCGTGAACAGATGGCATCAATGGCAATATCATATTAAAAACGAGGTTGTTAGGAAAGATCTTGACATTGTCGGCATCCAGGAATGCGTTAGCAGATCGAATCTTAGGTGGTATGGTCACTTAAACAGAATAGGCGAGGAAAGATTAGCAAAGCACGTGTTCTCTGCAAGGTTGGCAGCAAAACGACCCAGAGGAAGACCAAGATATAGGTGGATTGATACGGTACAAAGTGCCTTAGACGATAGAAATATAAGATCTGATAATGTTGGAGTCTTGACAAGTAACAGACTGATTTAGAGGAAAATTGTAGATAGGAAGTTAGTAATGATGTAAATTTTTTTCATGTAGTACTATCATATCCTGTACACCCCTTGAGGGTACATGACAGGAATTTGATGATGATGATGATGATTGTTTGTTGCTACTGTATTAATTCCTGCGGGGACTATGTTCGAAGAGTGAGCAGTATCCGGAAGTTGTGTTATTTAACAATCTGATATTTCAGTGTCGTCTTTTCTTGAATCTAGTCTATTGCAGAATTCTTCCCACTTTTGTTTGCAGTTAGAAATTTCATCTTCTATGTTAATTCTATTAACTTCTTTCTGTTGTCTTCTGTATTATTTTAACTGTTCGTTGATAATATTTCTTTCGGTGATCATAGCGTTGATATTATGATCTTTCCAAAATGGAACACAAATGCTTCCTGTCTTCTGGGAAGTGAATTTTTTGCAGCTCTAAGTTGTTAGTTAATTCTAGTAGTTGCTGATCTAGCTCTTTACTAGTGGGTGGCAGTGCAACATGTTTCTAATAGTTGTGTGCATTTAGATCAATTTGCTTTTCTGAATTCCAAGATCTCTGTTTGCGATTTTTGGTCCATAATAGGTCTATGATCACTGATGCAATTCTTTAATATTTTCCACTGGGTAAGACTCGCAATTTCATTATCTACTGCTGTGATGTCTAATGCTGATTCTGTGCCTGTTGTTTTTAACATATGTATTTTGCTTGTTTATGATCTCAAGGTTTAGATCATCAACTGTCTTCTATTTGTGTTCCTATCTGGTCGAGTTGTAGGGAGCCCCAAGTTGGGCTTTTGGCATTTAGATCTCCTAAAAGGATCTTTGTATCTGAAATTGTTTGACTTAAGTAGTTCTGTATTTATATCTGTGCCATCTGGGTGATATGCAGACTATTTCAATAATGCGTTCTGGTAGAAATATCTTGACTGCTTGAGCCTGTGTTACTATTTATATTGCTGTTTGTAGCTGATACGATTTCTTCATATTTAATGTGCTTGGTCCGTAAGAGTACAACTAGACCTCCGCCAGAACGATCCAGCCTGTCTTTCCTTAATGTTGAATAACCTTTCATTTGAAGCTTCAGATTTTGATTGTTTCGTTTCTTGTAAGCAGGCAATGTGGATGTTTTGTATACAATGTTCTTAAGCTCTTCCATCTTTTTTTGAGTGCGTTGATGTTTAGCTGAAGTACAGCGTGGCCATAAAATAACTTTCCCTCTTTGGAGGCATCTGTAGCTAAAACCAATAAACGGAATGAGACCAAATTTTATAAATTTGACATTTGAAGGCATCGGGAGATGATTTCCGCGAAAAATCGATTTATCGCCAAAAGTTGCCGATAGAGGAAATTTTGGAGCAGACGGAGTCCAAAACAAGCAGATAATTACATTAAAGGCAGATAAAATGGAATAATAACATTTCGACGATGTAAGCGATAGCCGCGTCTCATTCCAGCTGGATATGTGGCGAGTTACAATGTTAATAAGAATAATAATTAACCTAAAACAACTTTCGAGAGACAGAAATTAATGTAGTGATTGAACTTACAGGAAATGTTTTATTCATCAGAATCAGGGTCCCCTGGACCACACACGATTTTCAACGTGCTGACCTTGTGTACAAGAAATTGCATCCGGTGTGCGACATGCTGTACAACTGAGCATGAGTCGGATTGAATGTTCATAAGATCCCGTTTTATGTTCTCTTTCAAGACATGCAAGTTGGGAACGCAACCAACATACACAACGGATTTCAAATACCCCCACAGCCAAAAGTCACATGGAGTGATGTCCGGGGATCAATGCGGCCATGCCGTCGGAAAGAACTGACTGATAACCCTCTCACTGCTGAAATGCTGGCATAAATGCACTGTACTGAACGTTCAATGTGTGGCCATGCTCCATCCTGCATAAAAATTACGGAGTCCAGACATTGTCTTTGCTGCAATGCAGGAATGACAAAATTTTCCAGCATTCGACGATAAATCTTTCGTAAAATTTGCATCTTTTTTACCTGCGTCTACTGCAAATATTTAACTGCTTTCGGCTCCACCAGCGCTAAAATTTCCCCTATCGGCGACTTTTGGTACTAACTTTTTTTTCGCGAAATTCATCTCCCCATGCCTTCGAAAGCCTCAATATAAAATGTGGTCTCATTCCGTGTATGTTTTTATAGATGCCTCCAAAGGGAAAAAGTTAATTTATGGCCACCCTGTATATTGAGTCTTCATAGCATATTTCTCGAGATTTCGGACTGCAACTTTCGACACGTCAGCATGTGTCCTCATAGCACATTTCTCATCGAGACCCCAGACTGTAGTTCTCAACGCGTCAGCTATCCCAGACGCAGTAGTATGTTTCTGACCAGAAGATGCTCTTCATGGAATTGGGTGTGCCAGAGCCCCATTTGCCAGCAATTTTCAGGATTCTCTGCAGGGTTTGATGTAACAATCCAAATGCAAAAAAAAAAAAAACTGATAGCAGAATTAGACAAAAGAAAACTGGTAAGATACCAGAAAGTTTTCTGAATTTGATGTAATCATCCAACTCTTAAAAAAAGGTGGAAACAGGAAAACAGGATAGCTTTGTAGGGAACAATGCTATCCTACAAAGCAATCCTCTACTTCTTGCCATTTCCGCCTTGCACGTGGGCAAAGCCTCAGGCATGGGGTTGGACTTCTGCAAGGTGAGTATTTTAATACATTGCAGAACAAAATATTTTTTATGAATATTCCATTTTTAAGTCCGAAATTGAACATTTATCTAACAGGCAATCTTGGCATGAAAATTCGGAGTATATAATAGAAATTAATATACCACTCAACAGATGCACTCACTGCAAATTATTGATGCCTAGAGATTGCAATCACATCATTTCATTTTTTGGCTTGCTCATTGGGTTAGCCATATATCCAATAACTTCAGGAAACATCGTCATTTAGATGATTTAGGAAACATATCCAATAACTTCAGGGAACATTGTCATTTAGATGATTCTTTGGGGTGGTCGGCCATTGGATTATTTGAAGCTTGCAGTGGCAGTGAAGTTATGAAGTGTTGTCTCGACATGACAGACACCATTTCGGAAAACAAACCATTACAAGAAGAGTTAACTAATGTCAACTGAGGGTTTTATTCAACTACAAACTGGCTATAAAAGCATAGATGAAATTCTACGTCCTCTCACCAACCATCTCTTTAAGTTGCTGTAACCAAACAGTAACCTAAAAAGATGGTTGGTGTGTTGCTACAATAGCCACAGGTGAAAACATTTTCAAATGGATTGTGTTAAGGCAGCTTAATTAAAGTGGACTCTAAGCAAGGAAGTCAGTGGCATGGATTCCAACCACCACCATAAATCTCAACAATGGTGTCATGAACATGCAACTAGGAGCCCTAGAAAATAAGGTACAATTCTGTTCTACGAGTCTCATTTTAGCCTTCCAATGCAATTTTTTTTTTTTTTTACATGCGTGACAGTGCCCCTGCACATAGTCAAGTGGAGGAGCACCTTAAAAACTGAAGATATCCGACTAGCATGATCACCTGACTTAAATCTGATCAAACATCTGGGACAACTATCGGCATCATAATGCATGCTGACAGCCACTACCTGTCACTTGGTAAGCTGGTCTGCTGTGGTGGATTTTAGACACACCCTTATATCGAGCATGGTCCACCATCATCAGGCCTTAGATCTATGAAGGATTATATGCCATACTGATATATTTTGAATCATACTGTGTTTTCTCCAATGTAATATCTTTGGTAATTCTTATACATGTGTATGTAATGCCCTAATAGCTGCCCGACATTTGTCTTATTTCGACATCAAACATACATATCAAAAGATGTGTGCTATTGTACAATATGGAATAATGAAGCAATATGACATCAGTAATCTCTATATTAAGTGATGTAGCTTAGCGGATACTTCACATGCCAACTTGTTTGCTCATTCTTGGGTAAAGGATTAAAGCAAAAATACAGCTTCCTAAAAAGTAATTTCTGCATTGATTTAGTTAACATGTTTAGAAGGTTTCTGAATCGGTTGGCACATAATCTTGCTGCCATATCATGACTGGAAGCTGAGCAGCAGTATTTTAGAGGTGAAGTCGAGGCCACATTATGGCACAGAGCCTGGATACTCTATGAGCAACATGTTTAAAAATCTTATTTCCTCCCACAGTATGTTCCTTGCTCTTTTTTTCCCCTTCATCTCTGAAATAATTATGTGACAATAAATCTAAACACAGCATCACAATAGTTAAAAATAAAAAATACTCCCAAATTTAACTCAATAAACCTTACAAAAATGCTTATCTGCATTCATTTTGACATTTGTGGTATAAACAATTTGAATGATGTACACCATCATCTGCAGACATCCAAACCTAATCTCATTTTTGAATGAACATGAATTTCTGGCACAACAAACACAGCCCATCTTAACTGTCCACACTACACCCCTGTATGATCCCTTTCGCCAGATAAGTGGTATTTGTGCAATCCAACATTACTTGCAAGAGGATGTCTAATGACATTTCTCTGTCCCATAAGATTTCCTTGCCTCATTATGTATCATTCATTTGCTGTCTCAACACTTCTTGCCCAATTCTGAAAATTATTCTAATCTATTTGAATTTTTAACTGTGAAGCTTGATTTCCTGCAGTTCAACTACCCTAACAGTGCGGTCATCTCCCATGAAGTCTTTAATATTCATGGCATCTACTACCTCCCTTATTTCCCAATTCCACTCACCAAGGGTAACGGGAAGGTGTGAATTTATCTGGTATTCTGGTGGCTCAACAATTTGCATTGGGTCACTGCTAACAGCTTGGCATTTCTTTAACCTTGATCAATAGTACTGAAAAAGACAGATCAGTTTGAGTTGTGAATACCGATGAAGACAACCTACTTGGGCAGTTGGATTGTAGAAATCAATACAAATAAATATCCGACTGCCATTTAACATTTAAAAGAGATCAGAGTGATCATCAGAATTTGGAGAATGATTAAGATGCTTAAGGGTCAAAGCTGGATAATTGGAAGGAGACCTTCACATAGAATTTTAAGGAATGCAGAAAACTGACCAGGGCTTCTGATCTAACATCCAATCCTCATCTTCTTGTAGTGCACCGTGTTAGATATCTACTTGAATACTGAATGAACAAAGGTGGGATGGCAATTTGGGATTTAGCTGACTAAATTGTGTTCTTACTGGTTTAAACCATAATGCAAAATGATAGTATATTATATAAAAGATATAATATAACAGATAGTATCCAGAGGGCTTAAATCAAAATGAGGCAACGCATTTTGCCCATCATTTTGTTACCCAGTTAACCAAGTCCCCCCTGATGTTTTTGTCAGAGAACCAGGGAAAACAGCAAAAACTCATTTACTGGAACACGTCTCAATATGACATTAGCCGAGTTAAATGTTGGCACCATCAACATAAAAAGCATCAATGAAAAAGAAATGGAATTAGTACTTAAGAAGAATTTCTTAAGTACCAGATCAACATAACAGGTATTACTGAAACAAAGAACACAAAAACAAGTGAGATTTTTCTAAGCAACAAATACAAGATGTTATATTCAATAAGGGAAATGGATTAACTATAGTATTCAACACTAAATATGAGGATAATCTTGAATAGCATACAATACCAATTAGAGTGATGTGGACAAATATCAAAATCGGAACTAGATAATGAGACTTATTTGTGCCTATGCCCTAGAGAAGGTTTTATTAAGAAATGGAAGAAATTTTTGAAGCACTTAGAGAAAGCAGCTGACACAACAAAAAAAGAAAAGTTCATCCTTGTTGGAGACCTAAAACAGCAGAGTAGGAAACGAATGCCAGAAATAGAAATGTTCGGAAAACGTGGAGAAAAGAGCAAAGCTAATAATAATGGTAAGGTATCTGCTGGATTTCTGTTCAGAACATGGACTAGTTATTATTATTAATACTATGTTCCAACATAAAACCATGCAAAAATTCAGATGGAGAGAAGACAAAAAATAAGTCTCACTGATAATGTTATTGTCAACTGTGATATTTTACTGTGTCAGGACAGTATACAGAAGATTTGAAATTGGAAGTGATCACCATTTAGTGTTTTGAACAGGATAAAGTTGAATTTCATACTGAAGAGTGTGTAAGAAAGTTTTAAAAAATCAAAGTTGAGTAGCTTTCAAGGACAAACTATACACTCAAATACACAACATTATTCATGAAAAAGTGCAACGGTTCGAAAACAAGAACTAAATTTTGGAGATTAGTGACAGACAATGCAAAACACATTGACTGAATCAATCAGAGAGACATGTAGTTAGATTGTCTGCAAGGATAGACACAGTGGACTCAGGAAGTTAGAGAGGCAGTGAAGGAAAAGTAGAAAGCATACTGAAAGTTCCTGACAAGCAAGTCAGCTTGTGCTCTTAGAAAATACAGAGAAAAAAAGCAAAGTACTGTGTAAAACTAGCTAAACAAAAGTCATAAGAAGACTTTGGTAAGAAAATAGAAAATAAATATCAAGAAGGTGGCAAAATATGGAGGAAAGAGTACTGTAAACGGAATCAGATACAAAGATATTCTATTCCAGCTATCTGGAGTAATTACTTTGAAAGATTGCTAAATGAAACATGCAATGAGAATATCATCATCATCATGATGATGAATATCATCATCATCCTGCCATGTACCCTCAAGGGGTGTACAGGATATGAGAGTACTACACGAAAAATTTACATCATTGCTAACTTCCTATCTACAATTTTCCTCCAAATCAGTCTGTTACTTGTCAAGACTCCAACATTATCAGATCTTATATTTCTATCGTCTAAGGCACTTTGTACAGTATCAATCCACCTATATCTTGGTCTTCCTCTGGGTCGTTTTCCTGCCAACCTGGCAGAGAAAATTCTGTTTAAGTGACCATACCAAATGAGATTAGCTCTGCTAATAATTCCTGGATGCTGACAATGTCAAGTTCTTTCCTAATATGCTCATTTTTAATATGATATTGCCATTGATGCCATCTGTTCATGCCGGTAATGTTTTTCAGTACTCTCAAATCTGCACACTCTAGTCTTTGGTCAAGTGTTTTACTTCTGACACAGCTCTCAGTTCCATAAGTTAAAATTGGCTTGAATACTGTCTTCTGTACAACTAATTTAGTGTTTTGGCTAATTTCTCTTTTATTCCATATAAATTTATTCAGTTGGCTTCCTACCATACCAGCTTTGTTGATTCTGTTGTCTATTTCCATATTTAATTTACCATCTTTACTAAAAATCGTGCCTCTGTAACTGAAATGTTTTACTTGTTCCACAGGTTCTCCATTCACAACACAGTTGACATTTTTAATGATTTTGCTAATTTTCATTGTCTTTTTCTTTTTACTGCTGACCTTCATACCATATCTATTACAAGAGTTATTCAATTTAGTCAGTGAATCTTGCAGAATTGTAGCGGATTTATTCAGAAGTATAACATCGTCTGCATAAAGCAAAGAGATGACATTAACATCTCCAATTCTGATATCATGTTTAATACCACTTTCCTTCATAATGTGATTCATATAGATAATGAATAACAGAGGAGATAATGTACATCCTTGTCTAACACCAGATTTAACATTAAACCATCTTTCTGTACTTCCTTCAATTCTAACTCCTGACTTACAACTCAAATACAGACTAAGTATTGCTTGATATAATGCCCCATTAACACCATATAACTGTAGCGTATTGAATTGCTTCTCTCTTGGCACTTTGTCATATGCCTTTTCCAAATCGACAAAACTTAAATACAGATCTTTGTCATATTCCCATGATTTCTCCACTATTTGTCGTAAAGTGAAGATCTGATCCTGACAGCCTCTAATTGACCTGGATCCAGCTTGTTCTTCACTAAGCTTTTCTTCCACAATTCTTCTCAACTGTTTCTCAAGGAACACTCAGTAGGTTAATACCTCTGTAATTCTCACATTTAGTTTTATTTCCATTTGTATATATGGGTACTATGAGAGCTCTACTCCAATCATTGGGAATTCGTTCCTCTGTCAAGGCATTCTGAGCTATGCAGTGCAGCCACTGTAAGACTTTTATACCACTAGACTTCAGCATTTCTGGTGGAATATCATCTACTCCTGCTGCCTTTCCAAATTTCAAGCCTTTGATGGTTTTTCTACTTCAAGTATGAATATGTATTCCTGACGGAATGCCTGGTCAGTGTTTTTTAGCACTGTGCTGTCATCACTGCTTGTTTCATTTAGCAGTTTTTTAAAGTAATTACTCCATACTTCAAGAATATCATTTTCGCCTGTTTTCATGTCACCTTTATCATCTCTAACTCCTTTTACAGCACTCTTTACTCCATTCCTAAGCTTCTTCAACAACCTCCAGAATATTCTGGCATCTTCATGATATTTATTTTCTATATTCCTGCCAAAGTCCTCCCATGACTTTTGTTTAGCTAGTTTTACACAGTGTTTAGCTTTCTTGCATTTGTCTCTGTATTCTCTAAGAGCACAGGATGACTTATTTGCCAGGAACTTTTGATATGCTTTCTTCTTTTCCTTTACTGCCTCTTTAACTTCCTGTGTTCACCATGGAGTTCTAATTTTTCTATCCTTGCAGACAACTTCACCACATGTCTCTCTGGCTGAATCAATCAGGGTTTTCTTCAAGGCTTGCCACTGAATCTCCAAGGTTTGGTTCCTCTTTTCAAACTCTTTCATTTTTTCTTCAATAATCTTTGTGTATGTTAGTCTACAGTTTACATCTGAGAGTTGCTCAACTTTTATTTGCTTTAAAACTTTCTTACATGTTATTCTTTTCAATATGAAATTCAATTTTATCCTGCTCAAGACTAAATAGTGATCACTTCCAATTTCAAATCCTCTGTACACTCTGGTGTCCTGCACTAGGGAGAAAACATCACCATCAACAATAACATAGTCAATGAGATTTTTCTTATTCCTAGCCTCTTCTCTCCATGTGAATTTGTGCACATTTTTATGTTGGAACATGGTGTTAGTAATAACCAGTCCATGTCCTGAGCAGAAATCCAACAGATATTTGCCATTATTATTCGCTTTGCTGTTTTCTCCAAATTTTCCCAAAATATTTTTGTATGTCTCATAATCATTTCCTACTCTGCTATTTAGATCCCCAACAAGGACCAACTTTTCCTTTTTCATTGTGTCAGTTGCTTTTTCTAAAGCGTCAAAAAATTCCTCCACTTCTACCTTAGTAGAACCTTCTGTGGGACCATAGGCACAAATAAATCTCATTGTCCAGTTCCCCTTTCTCATATTTGCCCACATTACTCTGAGATTGCCTGCCATTCAAAAAGATTAGACTCGTATTTTGTGTTGAATACTATGGCTGCTACTCCTTTTCCTTGATTGTCATTGCCTGAACATAACATTTTGTATTTATTGCTCGGAAAGATCTCACCAGTTTTTGTCTTTTTTGTTTCAGTCACCGCTATTATGTCGATCTGGTACTTATCCAATTCCTCAGCTAGCTCCATTTCTTTGCCATTCAGTCTTCTTATGTTGATAGTACCAATCTTTAACTCTGGTGATGTTGAGTTGGGGTGTGTTTTCTGATTTGTTTTCAGATTTGTTCCAGTAGCTGACTTTTCGCTGTTCGCCCTGGTTCCCTGGCGAAAACAACGGGGGCCTTGTTTAACAGGGCGACGCCCAAGCCGGCATGAAATTTTGTCATGTTGTACCATCATTTTTATTTTGGTTTAACCAATAAGAATACAATTTGGTCGGCTAAATCCCAAATTGCCAGCCCATCGTCGTTTGTTCAGTATCACAGGTAGATACCCAACAAGGTGCACCACGAGAAGGTGAGGATTGGACATTAGGTCAGAAGCCCTGGTCGGTTCTCCGCATTCCTTTAAAGGTTATGTGGAGTTCTCCTCTCAGTTATACAGCTTTGACCCTTAAGCATGAGCATGGTAGTAGAAAAAAAGCAAAAGGAATAGATATCAATACTTGAAGTAGAAAAGTCATCAAAAACCTGAAATGTTAAAAGGTAGCTAGAGTACATGATATTCAACCAGAAACATTCAAATATGGAGATATAAAAGTTTTACAGTGGCTACACTGCATAATTTAGGAGGCCTGATTAGAGGGTCAAATTCTAGAACTAGAGTATAACACTGATAGTATCCGTCTGTAATTCTCACATTTATCACTAAATGTGAGAATTACAGCTGCAGTTATGTAGTATAAATGGAACGTTTCATCACACAATACTTTGTTATATTTGAGTTTTAAGTGAGCAGTTAGAATTGAAGATGGTATAGAAAGATAATTTGATGTTAAATCAGATGTGGAACAGGGGTGTATGTTATCTCCACCATTATTCATCATTTATAAGGATTACATTATGAAGGAAAGTGATATTATACCTGATATCAAAACTGGAAATGTTAAGCTCAGCTGTTTACTTTATTCAGATGATATCATACTTAAAATCCAGCACAAGTTAGCAGGATTCCCTTAGTAAATTGAATAATTGTAATAAATTTGTAACAAATCAGCAATAAAAAGAAAAAGACAGTGAAAAAGGTGGAAACACTGATAACATCAACTGCATCCTGAATGGAGAACCTATAGAACAAACAAAACATTTCAGCTATTCAGTCAAAATTTTTAGTGAAGATAACAAAATAATCATAGAAACAGACAACAGAATTAGCCAAACTGGTATGGTAGGAAGTCAACCGAATAAATTTCTACTGGATAAGAGAGAAATTACTAAAAGCACTAAAGTAACTGTATAACGACAGTGTTTAAACCAATTTTAACTTATTAATCCAAGAGCCAAATTAGAAATAAAGCACTTGGCTCTCAGATTCATATTTTATCCTAGATATGTGAGGAAGTAAGTAATGATGCAATTTTTTTCCACTTAGTACTATCATAATATCCTGTACACACCCAAGGGTACATGTCAGGAATTTGATGATGAGGAGTCCCTCAGTTTACACCAATAACACATTATAAACAATTAAATATAATGAGTAACGAAAAAAAAATCTCATTAATGGACTTCGAAAGTTAATACTAAATATTTAAAATACATTTTTTACTATTTTTGCTGCTAATGTAAAGGATAATAAAATGTTAAAAACAATTGAAAGTTTATTAAACACAGCATAATATGTATTCATAATTAAACATAAAAGTGTACTAAAAATGTTCTTGAGAAATACATGCACACCATTTGAACGATGTCTGCGCCGATTTTTCTTTTTCTGTGTGTAGTTCTCACAGTAACAGCTGATAGGTTTGTCTATACAGCGTTCATTTAGAGACAATATCCATGGGTTTTTGTTTTAAAGTTTCAACAGCACAAAAAAAAATAAAAATAATTAATGCTTCGCTTTAGAGTTTTAACTTTTTGCTTCTTTTCATCATTAGCATTTGCTGTTTCACTTTTATCCATAGCCAGTGTTGAAGAATAATTTTTTAATATAAAAATATTTAAATAAGACAATTAGTAATAGCTAATTAGCAATAAACAATTAGTCAACACCCATGTCAATTATTTAATGATGGCTTGAAACAAGTCTTTTGACTCCATGGAGGCCTGAATAATAATAATAATGCTAATTATGCTCAAAGTACATATGCATCTATGTTCACTCTGTTGCTATAACTGGAGCTGAGGTTGCTTATGAAGTCACATGCATCATTTGAATTTATAAAGCGACTATTGGAAAAAACCATGTTAAGTGAATTTTTGATCTGAATTAAATAAATTGTAATCTCAGTCTATTAACCATGTTAATTCAAAAGCATGTTATATTAAGAAACCTTGTAAAGCAAGGGATTCCTGTAGCTTAAAAAATGCCTATCCTGCTCTAGGGGCTAAACATGGAACTTTTTCAAGCCATTCACAGGCCTCCAATAAGCAAGGTAGTGGTCTTACACCAAGTGAAATTCATCTCTCACCTAAAGGCAATAACAAACAACCATGGTCATCGCAGGATTTGAATCTGTCATGATGAACCTGCCAACTTCTGGTTCAAGAGCAGTTATATTAACCACTTAGCTAATCAGTCCATCAATTTAATACTCATGTGCATACTAATTGTCTGTTGGTTTAAACCAGTGCTCATGTTTTATCCTAGCTATGTGAGGAACATATTCCTAGATATAGAAGAATACCACATGTCAGTTCTGCTGCAGCTGGTTGTGAATGAATGATCTAATATTGGATAGAACACTGATCATTTATTTCTTTTTTAGAAGAACAGGATTTGGGGATATTTTATGAGGAGATTCTTAAACATATTCCTCTTCTTCTTCTGTGCACTGTTTAAATAGAGTGGCTAACTTTAACATAAGATATCATAAAATGCAGAAATAAATATCAGTATTTTTTAGCTATGTGGCATAGAATTACAATTACGATCAATATGCTGTAGACTAAAGAAGGGTTTCTAAACAAGGGTTACTGTGATTATCTTCTAATTTTGATTTTTTTGAGTTACAGGCATTCAAGTTTTATCATATAATCAATAGGCCTACAACACATTAGCATTAATATAAACAGATATTCTGAACATTTCTAAATTTCAATAAAGAAAGAACTGAGAAATTGCAAATACAATTTATAAGCATTATTATGTTCTAAGTCATTGATGCATCTAGAGTACATATATGACCTTGCAAAATTTTATTTTTTAGTTTGATGGATCAAGTGCATTGGAAATTTTCCAGGAAGTAAAATCAAGGTCAATATTTCAACTAAAAAAATTAAAATTACAGAAGATTCATCAGGGTTACAACATGGCAACAGTGGTATCAGTACAGTAAAGCATAGTCATAATAAACATTCATTTTAAATAATAAACATAACGACTGTACTTGCCTAGATTTGTTTATACATCAAAAAATACATGGATGCAAAGTGTCCATTGAAATAACATGGAGATGAAGCATAAATTTCTAAATCACTTAGGGAATTGAAACAACGTAGATCCGAATATAAATTAAATTATACTTTAATAAATATTTCCGATATTTCGGCAATGTCACATTGCCATTTTCAAAAGGAACTTACAAAAAGGCAGGTGCACACAGGCACTAACAATACAGTAACTGAGAATGAAGATATGAAGCTATCGTTCTCCTAGAAGTCCTGATGGTGCCCTCTGGCGGGCTAAGTAGGCGTTCTTGGCCGTTGGGCTGAAGGTCTGCTGATGTATGCCTCCCAAATTTGGGGCAGTCGCATACAACCAAATTTGTTGAGGTTTGGAGAGTTTCTTAGGGCAGAGGCTGATTCCATAAATAATCTTTAGAATTTATATTTGCTCCGGTGTATTACTGTTGCCATTACGGCCCATAGTGGATGGCATTGATTCCCCCACATACAAATTAGCTAAACATTTGGCCAAAGAGCTCACACACTATACTGGCAACACACCATCACACATAAAAAACTCAGCCCACTTCAAAGCCAGCATAGAAAACCTTACACTCCAACATACTGACATAATGGTCAGCTTCGACGTCTCCTCCTTATTCACAAATGTCCCACTCAAGGAAACTTTAGAGCTAATCCAAGCTAAATTTTCTCCCGATATCTCAGCCCTATTTCAGTTCACAATGAACTCAGGCTATTTCGTTTGGCAGGGAAAATTCTACAAACAAATAGAGGGGACAGCCATGGGCTCACCACTCTCCCCACCCTTGGCCAATTTCTTTATGGAGACCTTTGAGGAAAAAGCCTTAGCCTCTGCCCCACAAAAACCAACCATATGGCTTCGCTACGTTGATGATGTGTTCGCTATTTGGCCACATGGCTCTGAAACACTCCTCTCCTTCCTTACACACTTAAACAACCAACACGCCAGAATCAAGTTCACCCTGGAAAAAGAGGAAAACAATTGCCTCCCTTTCCTAGACACACTAGTCACCCACCAGCCTGATGGAACTTTGGTTTTCTCAGTTTACAGAAAACCCACCCATACAGGCAGATACATCCACCAACAATCCCCCCACCTCACAACAATATGGAGTGGTAAAAACACTATACAACAAGGCTAAACTAATCTGTTCTAACGACATAGCCCTTAACACTGAACTAAATCACATCCTCAACACTTTCTCAGCCAATGGCTACCCCCCCAAAATAGCCCAAAAATATTAAAACCTACAAACCACAGCCCCCTCCTCCTCCCCTCCTCCACAAAAAAGATTACTCTAAATCCATCACCATTCCCTACATCCGAGGCACCTCAGAAAAAATTACCAAAATTCTAAAAAAACATGACCTCACCTCCTGTTTACAGGCCTTACAGAAAATTGGCATCCCTTATCCGCTCTACCAAAGACCAACCACTTCCCCTAGACCTACCTGGTGTATACCAGGTCCCTTGCAGTTGTAAACTGTCGTACTTTGGCCAAACAGGCAGGACAGCGAATATCAGAATTTCTGAACACAAGGACTACATCTGGTTTTACAAGTATAGCCATTCTGGTCTTGCAGACCATGCTCTGGATACTCGCCACAGAATACGGTGGAAGAAAGCAACAGTAATACACCGGAGCAAATATAAATTCAAAAGATTATTTATGGAATCAGTCTCTGCCCTAAGAAACTCTCCAAACCTCAACAAATTTGGTTGTATGCGACTGCCCCAAATTTGGGAGGCATACATCAGCAGACCTTCAGCCCAACGGCCAAGAATGCCTACTTAGCCCGCCAGAGGGCACCATCAGGACTTCTAGGAGAACGATAGCTTCATATCTTCATTCTCAGTTATTGTATTGTTAGTGCCTGTGTGCACCTGCCTTTTTGTAAGTTCCTTTTGAAAATGGCAATGTGACATTGCCGAAATATCGGAAATATTTATTTTAAAGTATAATTTAATTTATATTCGGATCTACGTTGTTTCAATTCCCTAAGTGATTTAGAAATGCATAACCAACGTATAAGCCTGTCTACGAGAAGCATAAATTATTTATATGTTTCATCCATATGGCTGTTTGGGTGGTAATACACATGTAGCAAAAATTTTAGTCTTCATAGCTCAATTGGTAACAGCGATGCCCTATGGCTGGAAAGACCTCTGAATCTCATCTAGGACATGAAAAATCTTTTTTAAGAACTTCTTTTCAATTGATGAAGAGGGAGGGAGGGAGAGAGAGGAGGTCTCATAGAAAAGTTTTGTGAATGGGGGAGGAAGACATATAGCACTAGCAAGTTTTCCCTTCTGAAAAACAAATAGGCCTTGTCATGTACACAAATAATAGATATAATAGGTTTTGTAGATGGAATGAACAATCATGTCATGGCATGCTGGTCTGAGTGCTCAGCGCTTCCACTCACTAACTGATTGTGGGTACAAATCCCTCTGTCAGGATTTGTTAAATGTTCTTATGTCTGTTAATGTTTTATACTACAGATGAATTTCATTGAGCATTGTTACTAGAAGTCTGACGCTACTCGAAAGAGTTCTGTATTTGGTCTCTAAAGTAGGCCATTGGATTATTTATCCTTAGTCCACCAACAGTATTATAATGTATGGCAGGCTGAAATCCTTTGTGGATAGAAGTCACATAAATAAATAATAATAAAAAAATATTTTTTCAAAGTTACTTAGCTACAGTGGCATAACTGGGGATGGGAAACCGGGCATTCACCCTGAGTACCACAATCCAGTATCTCCATATTAAAATAACAATTAGCAGTGGAAGAGTAACAGTAAGTCAACATAACCCAGGTGGCAAATTACCTGGTTAAGTGAATGAGATTAAAACATTAAGGGGAAGTGAGAATGATGAAAATTTTAAGAGAAGAGGATTATGTTTTTTTTCAATAGTCGCTTTATATTTTAAATGATGCATGTGACTTCAATAAGCTCCAGTTATAGCAACAGAGTGAACATAGATGCATATGTACTTTGAGCATAATTAGCATTATGTTTCAAGCCATCATTAAATAATGGTGTTGACTAATTGTCTATTGCTAATTAGTCATTATTACTAATTGTCTTATTTAAATATTTTTATATTAAAAAATTATTCTTCAACACTGGCTATGGATAAAAGAGTGAAACAGCAA